>NW_007578238.1:110674-221190 GCF_000690725.1 Stegastes partitus
CAATCCTTTTCTTCATGAAAGTTATGCAGACTGAAAAGATGGCTCAGGCAGAGCTTAATGAAAGTTGCCTCTGATTGGCTCGTGGCTTGGTCATGCTTTTGCATCTTTGTGTGACTGGTTGAAAGAGAGTGGTGGTGATGCAGCAGCACCATCCCTTGTCTGTGAGCTTACGAAAATTAAGGCAAAATTGAAATCTCCAAATTGAGTTTGAATGTAGGACAGGAAGGAGACCATTACTGTGTGATTTTTTAATGATTTTTCCAGTACAGTACAGTGACGTTATTGAATTTTATCATTAATGAAAATCCATAAAAATTATGATCTCTGATGGTTGGGCAGAGTTCCATTGATGTACAGTACAGTATAGTGAAGTTATTGAAATTAATATTAATAAAAATACATAAAAATTCTGAAAAAGTTTAGTTTTTTGTCAAACTAACAGGTGTAGTATGATCAGCAGAACCTCTCTGATGGTTGGACAGAGTTTCATTGGTGTACAGTACAGTGAAGTTATTGAAATTAATATGAATAAAAATCCATAACAAAATATGAAAAAGTATATTTTGTGAAACCAAGTGTTGTAGTATGATCAGTAGGCGACAAGTGAGGGCTGTAGTGATTTTGGTGACACTGTAGTGAACACCAGTGACGTTATTAGATATTTTTGTAGTGGGTGTCTTCGCTGTAGCAGCAGTGTTGCAATTTGCAGACGGTCCCTGAGCTCTGGTCACACAGCCGGCTGCGCATAGAGACCAATGTTATTTCTGCTGCACGAAAAACAGCTGCTTTTGATGAAAACAATCGTGCAGTATATTGTCCACCTCAAACTGATGGTAAAGAGGCATAATTTGTGTGTTGATGACGTTTCGTTCAAGAGTTCTTGATGCCGGAAGTCCTAATCTGTGGATATCTTTCCAACTTTACCGAAGTCTCAAACGGCTGCACGTCTCTGCTGCAGGAGAGCTGCATGGATGGATGAGTAGGAGCATGGAATAGTTCGTTTCTTTTCTTCGATATAATTAAAGATATTTGCAGTAAGAATGGAGAGACGTACGTCGATCACTGTTGATAACATCGCAGGAAACCCCAAAACTTCCCTCAGTGGTCTGATGGAGTTTTGCGTGGAATCAGTCACCACCTGCTTCTCTCATGACGCAGACAAACTTTGCGTCCCCGTCGGCCTCACCTTCCTCTCTGCGCTGCTTTTACTGCTGTCATGTCTTCTGTAAGTACGTTTTTGATTCTGCCTCAGTCATTTAATAAAGATGCCGTGACGTTAAACTCTTGGTACCTGTTGCAGGATCGTGCGCCAGAGGTGCAAACATCGGGGAGAGAATCCAGGAGAAAGCCTCGTTCTCTTCTGCTGCGTCCTGGGTGACCTGTGCGGCGCCGTGGGAGCCATCCTGTCCAGACAGCTTCACATTCAGGTTGGCAGGTTTCTAACACAAGTGTTTCTCATCTTTTGCTTGCAGTAACATGTTGTGATCTTTGTCTTGCTGTCGTCTCTGTAGGTTTTAATGGGGGCTTTTGCTGCTGCTGTGGATGCTGTGAACTGTATTCTGTGCTGCTTCCAAGTCTTCCTGTGCTGGAACTCCAAAGCAGGTGAAATCTGAGAAATTTTAATTAACACAAACTGTATTATTCTCAGATAATCTAACAACTGTGAAATGTTTAGACAAAGTGCAGCAGGCTAGAACAGACGTTTCAGTATCAGCACGCAGCTGGTCAAACCCTTCAGGCAAAGCAGTCAGGAGACTTATCAGAGCGCCTCCACAGATAATCATACAAATTTCTAACTGTAGCTGTGTTCTCTGGCATTCTCTTCCAGAAAGGAGGCTGAGGATGGTGAGGAGGCGGAGGAGACAGCACCTCCTGGCAGTGTGTGTGCTGATGGTGGTTGCAGGAGGTTTTCTGAAAGCTGCTCAGCCTCCAGCGTCCGGGCCTCTGAGAGGGAGGAGGCTGCTGCATGTCCTTCCACAAGGCTCCACCTGGAGTCTGTTGATGGTGCAGTTGCACAGGGGCATGAATGTGGATGGTGATCTGTGGATGTGCTGAAATAGTTTGCATAGACGTACATTTACTCTGCAAACACACTGAGCAGCATCGACCGGGTCTGAAACTGTGTGTTCACTGACCGCTGCCATGCTGCAGATAGTTAAATGCAGTGCTGTATAATTTTAAATGCACAGTTTTATCTCAGTTTCTGTTTTGTGGATAACTATGAATGGCCTTCAGTTTGTTTAGATCAGGGATCTCAAACTCAACTTACCTGGGGGCTGCTGGAGATAGAGTCTGGGTGAGGCTGGGCCGCATCAAGTATTCCACAACTAAAGGGTTTCAAGTATTCAACAAAAAAAAGTCTAACTGATCCAGTCTTCTTAATCTTTATCAATAACAATTCTGAACATGAATGGTCTTCAGAACATAGACCTCTCATACCTACTCCTTTCTACCAGAGACCTGGCAGCACTTCCTCTCACACAGCTGAGCTACATTTGGCTTGAGGGAGAAAGCAATCGAGACCCTCAGTATGGCTTGAAGATGCTCATCAGTATGTTTAGACCTGTACTTTGACTTATTGAAGTTCATGCTGGAGAAGAGCTTTTCACACAGATAGAAAAAAGAAAAAAAAAAAAGAATGCATTTGCACTGGGTGATAGGATATATTTTCCCTCCACTTGGTGACACTCCCAAATCATGTTTCAAGTGACGAACATTGCACAACTGATAAAACAATAGAAAACGCCCAGGGCAACAACTCGCGTAGGTGCGTGTGAGAAAAATGCGCGGGCCGCACTAACATTAAACTTTGATATCAAGTAGGGGGCCACAAAATATCATCCCCTCAATTGGCCCCCGGGCCGTGAGTTTGAGATCCCTGGTTCAGATTAACTGTCCGTATATCTTAATGTATGTAACATTATAACGCCTTTAAACTGTTCTCCTAAAGGACAACACTGAAATCCTGGGTTACGTACTTGGCCTGCTGTCCTTTGTCATCGCCTGTAGCTCCAGGTTTCCTGCACTCTGCAGAGCAGTAAGTGACAAACATGAATAGAAACTGGCTTTCCAGCTTGAGGACAGCACATTTCATAGTACAAAAGGGAGCATACTGCTTAATTTACAGATTTTTATTGTTTATTGCAAACAGACTCACAATTCAACACCACTGTGTCTTCATCAGAGTAATTAAGCAGTGTGTTCCAGACCCCTTTATACTCTGAAATAACACTTGCTTTCCCCCCTAAAAATGTTCCCAGTGTTAAATCACTTGTACTTTTTCTCTCAAGTGCAGAGGACACATGATGTCTCGGGCCCACGTTTTCTCTGGACTGTGTTGCTCACTGGCTGGTGTCCTCTACACTGCAGCCATACTCCTCTATGACACTCACTCTGGGTTTCTTATGAGAGTCATGCCGTGGCTTCTGTCCTCGATCAGCTGTGCTGCCCTGGATCTCCTCGTATCCTTCAGTAGCGCAGTGTGACAGCGTCTTGCTCTGTCAGGAGATGGTTGCTTGCACTGTTTCCTATTGAAGCTGTTGCATGTTTGAAAGAGAAACATTCTCAGATGTTTGCAGTAACAGTGACAGGATGACTGACTAAATGGACTCCCACATGAATGTGATCTGCAAAAAAATGCACCGTAAACACAAATATTAAATGAAGCATTGGAATCCCACTAAAACCAGCAGCTAGATTTAGATCTCTTAGTTCGATTGAATGTATGTCAACTGTGTGTTCCATTCACCTTTAACCCAATATTTCCAGATCATAGTCACCCATTGTTGCAGGAGACAAACCAGGCAGCATTCTATGAGGTTTTCTCCAGACACAGAGAAACTTTTAGGTGTTTCTGGATTCCCCACTGAAGATAATGTCATTACTAGATGGAGAAAACAGAACATTCCTCTATCAAAAGTAAGTTTGAATATCTGCTGCATGTACAGGGTTCCTGCTTGCATATCTTAGACTCCGTTAGGAGACTTTGATTTCAGTGAGAATTCCCCGATGGATGATTTATTGTTTTAACATATTTAACATTGACAATATTTAGCTTTAAACTGTAGCAGCTTAGATGTGCATTACAGTAATGCAGGCATTGTTCTGCAAGATTTGTTTCGTTTACATAAAATCTATGTCTTTGTTTGAATATTGTAGTACTCAAAGACAAAAGATGTCCAGAAGATGACTGAGATGGGGCATTACATGGATGTCCATGTTCAGCCTACAAGAACAGTAAGCATAGGATCTGTTGTGGCTTTGAACAGCAGAAATGCACGTTTGATATGAAATGTTCATATTTGTTACATATTTTCTTCATATTATTCTTGCAGTGGTTGTGCTTTTTTCTTTTATCAGATGTCTCTGAAGGATGTGACCTTGTCCAAAGACGGAGTGGAGGATGAACCTTTCGACAGGATGGTGCGGGTGATCAGAGCCGGCAGTTTCTGCTCCACAGATACATCCTATGACTCTTCAGCGATCAGCTCTGATCTGGAGGTGGGTTGGACGTCTTAGTAAAATTATTTAAAGTTCCCGTGTGGTGAAGATCCACATTTATTGTGTTTTGTGGCTGTCATAAAGATGGAAAGTGAAAACTGTAGACTCTCCGCTTACAAGCCAGTCAGAATTTTACTGAGCTGCTACGCTCCAGCTGAGGAACCCAGAGTTGTCCCACTAAAACTTTGCATGATCTTGCTACCTCACTGCCCACTAGTTTCAGATATCCATTCAGAATGAACAGCTGCCTCACAGTCCGCCAGGTTTATTTACTTTCTAGAGCTGCTTCTGCTAAATCTGAAGTGTCTCAGCCACGAGCAAATCACACCAAATGTTCTGCTGTTGGCTGCAAGAGTGAATACAAGAGTCTTCATGCACTGCCAGCACCTGAGGAACCAAAGATCCGGTGGATTGCCCTTGTTTTTGATGGTCCCACAACAATCATGGCTAACAAGTATGGCTAACGTTACCATTAGCTCTGACCGTGCAAGGTGTGTCAGAAAGGTTCCGGGACTGGTGTCACAAAAGATATATTTCAAACCCAAACTACGAGTTTTCCCCTTCAGACGATCAACCAGCACGTCTACAAAGAGATCCTGCTTCGTTCAAGAAGAGGCGAGAGTTGTGGCAGGATTCATTCATTGAGGCTGCTTCACCATGACAACGCGCCTGCTCACAACGCCCTGAGCATCCCACAGTTTCTGGCTGAGAAGAACATCGCCGTGCTGGAGCAACCTCCCTACTCACCCCACCTGGCTCTGTGGGATTGTTTCCTCTTCCCCAAGCTCAAGGGGGTCATCAAGGGGACCCATTTTGAAGACGTGGACAACATCAAGATGGCTGTGACGACGGAGCTGTGGAGGATCCAGAAGAATCCTTTCAGGAGTGCATGGCGGCGTGAAGAGAAGGCTGGGGAAGTGTGTTAGACTCCGTGGGATTACTTCAAAGGAGAAAACTGGTAGTTTGTAGTTTGGATTAGAAATATATCTTTTGTGAAACCAGTCCTGAAACTTTTCTGACACACCTCGTATATCAACAGGTCAGAGCTCTGTGGAACTGTAAAGCTGAGGGACATTTAGAGATTTGAAACTTACAAACAAGGTCTGGTTATTGTGTTTTCATGTCACTTGTTGTGCTTCAGCGAAACCTCAAGTCAGCCAGTGGTTAAATCACTTTACTTCTCTCCTGCTCTCTATGCTCACATATACTATATTTTATTACAGCCAAATTCTCTATGAAGCTGCTCTCATTTACAAATGTATGTTTCTGTTGTCAGACAACAGAACTAGCATGAAATAGCGACTGAAACACAGTTGACGAAGACTACATGCTACCCAGCCACTTGCATAACTAAACTACAGATTTTTCTAACTGTAACATCGTCTGGCATCGTGCTGTAAATTCAGTGATGTTTCCTTGTAAAATTATCACTTAAATAAAAAGTTACAGTCGTAGTAAAATGAACCATCTTTGTGGTATTTTGAGCGGAAAAATGTAAAGACACATTCTGGAGACGAGAGACTTTCATTAACTTGCTGAGAAGGGGCCTTTAAATATGACGTGAACTTCAGCAAGCTGACCAATCAGAGCTGAAATGTAAAAAAAAAAAAAAATTTCCTCACTGCATACAATGCAAAATCTCCTCCTTTTCCTCCTTCTTAACCCCTCTGATTTGATGTTAAGCACACGATTATTTGATATTTCAAAGCAGGGTCCACACCATTTACTAATCTGTCTCGCATATACAAATGTGTTTCGGTTTTGTGCTTCCTGTTCTCTTGAAGTTGTGCCAATTGACACTGAATTCTGCAGTCTGTCAGTTATGACATTTTCTGGAACAGCCTTTTGCAAGTGTAGAAGTCTGTTTTGAGCAGTGATCTGAAGAAGACATCAGTCAGTGAATAAAGCTACAACATGCACTTTTCACAAAGGGCCACTGGGTGGCGACAGCGTGTTAATGGAGCAGATGGTGTGCGTGGCTGCTATTAAAATGTGAATGAATGTAGCTGGGTGTTTGCTGCTGTTTGCGCCCAGTCACCTTGTATGAACTGGACAAGACTGTGTTCAGCTTTTACTGCCTGTTTCTATAAGGTTATGTAACAAGTTTTTGCCTGCGCAATATGGCGCCGAAGTTCATGAAGAGGTGAAAGTTGAGAATGATGGTGTCTGATGAATGTTTGACTAACTGAGGGGATCTGCTGTTTTCTTTGTGACTGTTTCCTTGGATATAAACAGGAAAATTTGATGCCTAATGCGATTATGACCCATTGTCATAAGAATGCATGTACAGTATGAGTTGAAACTGTCATTATTGGATGAGACAGACAAAACTATGCTTATCGACTTTTGTTTTTAGTGCCACTGGATGTTCTTATCACTAATATAATAATGCAGTGTGTTATAGAGAAATACTATTGACTTGCCTGCATATTTAAATCCAGCAGACTGAAGATCTCATAAGAAGAAGTTGCAGTGAGGACAGTGTTTTTGCTGTTGCTTAGTGCTCTTCACATGTGACTCTGGGGGAAGTCAGTCAGAAGACAGCCGTCAGAGGTTCTTTTGAGAAGACAATAGTCAGCATGTTCTTGCAGGACGCTTGGATTGAACTCTATGGAGGGACGTGTATGTGCATGTGGGTTTGTGAGTAAAAGTGTAGGGTAGGGCAGGGTTTGTATTTTCACTTTGCTCTGCAGTGCACAACTGTGCCAAGAATCAAATACTGGCTACACTGAAAAACTCATCTTGTTGTTGAGGATAGTTCACATTTATATAGTTTTCCCTTTTCTGAACTGCACAGTTTGACTTTGCAGGGCAGAGTGAAATTACAAGCTTTTTCCTTCTCAGGCCTCGACGCTCACAACCACAAGAGAAACTCCCTGACTGTGCTGCTGCAGAAAGCCAAGCTATGGAGGATGTCATTTAATCAGAAACAAAGGCAAATGGTGCGGGCACAAACAATTGCAGGTTGATACTGTTCGCCGAACAGGAAAAAGCAAATGACGTGAATGCTCTTAGCCCACTTGGTGTGTTGGAGAAGTAAGAGGGATTTAAAAAAAGTGTCCAAAATGTACTTTGAATATTTGTTGTACTGGGTAAAGTACGCAACTTCATCTGTGTGTGAAAACTCTGTCTTTTCAGCTTTATCTAATCTCAGCTGTCATTGGCTGATGGAGGCCTGTTAGCCGTTACACAATATAAGAGACCAAACCAATGAACTTGTGATAAACCGCTTGGTCTGTGCTGATCAATACTGAGCAACTCTCTTATCTGGTCTTTTAAATCAAAATCTGCAGCAGGTCACCTCCTGCTGTCCCTCTCTGACAGTCTTCACTTGTTAGTTAGAATTAACAGAAGCTGTTTACTTGGTGATATAATGGAAAGATGGCTTCCTGACAAGTTGACTCTGTGTTTAATGTTTAATCCTCAATATACAGAAGTCCAGATGAGTTCAACACTGTTATTATATTAAACCCAGAGGTCAACTAACTGCTAAACCGCTTTAAAGCAAACCAAGGAAATGAAGAAAAAGAACATTGTCAGAATTATTCACATAAAAACATGTTGGCTACTTCGCATGATATCACCATAATCGCTTCTCAACCTTTGGAGTTTGCTGCATGTCTAAACCGAGCAGCCACCGCAGCCAGCAGCCTGAAATCTCTATTGTGCTGTGTGTTACTTGCACACTTCTGCTGAGGTCCGGTTCTTGGCTGGGGCGAGGCTGAGGGGTACAGTGATGGGTGGAATTGTTTGAGATTTGCCATGTGGCCCAATTGTTCTGCTGTAAAGGATCTGTGATTAAAGACCCACACAGGGCTGGGTCTGTCTGCTTAGGAAGTACTGCGAAATGGTTGCCTTGTCCATAGGGGGCCGGTGCTACCCTCTGCTATTTTAGGAGATGTTTATGGTCTCTTGTGTGATGCCTGTCAGCCAGGAATTTAACTGTGTGTGTGAACAATGTGAAGCCTTTTGTGCTGTAGGTGTTCAGTTGATGCTGTCGTAGTGTTTCATAACAAACTTTCAGGATCTTGAATGTTACAACTACCACTGCAAAATTGAATGAGGATCATGGAATCAGAAAACTAACACATGTTCCTGAGCTCCAAATAGAGAAGAGCTGCTTTACTAAAGTGGTAACTCTTCAGGACACCTTAAATATGTCATTTATAGTGCAATATTTAAAAAAATGGAGACCATTACATTAATGGGGACTTCTTTATTTTATATATATTATGACTAGTATTATTCATCTTTGTTTTGGGTTTTTTTTTAATTTACTTTTTTGGCCCGTTCACTTTCACTTCTGTAGTCCTCATGTTGTAATTTTTTGTTACTACATCTGTGTTCTTTTGTGTGTGGATGCATGTAAGCATGAGTGTGTGTATTATTTAGTTTCACATTATCTGTATTGACATATGAGAGTGTGTGTAGGTCCTGTATATGTTTGAACATATGATTGGAGGAATTAGTTTGGTTTATTTATTCATTTGGTTATACCAAACCAATTCATTTCTTATCTAAACTGGCAGCCAAGGGACCATCTTGTTACCCCCACATACATGATTTTGTAATATTTTGTACATAAAACTATTTTTAAAATGTATTTATTAAATTAAACTTTTTATAAATAGTCTCCACGGCATGTTAAACTAGTAATATTATCTACTTTTTACACTCAATATCAGCCCAGTAGAATATTACATATCATAACCCTTCTATACTGTAATTCTCCATAATAATAATTCGACCTCCTCGTGTTTTCAGTGGGATGTCGAAGCAGCAAACACACAGTGGAGGGAACCAACAGCCAAACGACATCAGGGGGATGAGTTTCCCCTACAGGAGTGGCCAACAAACCCCAAACCCTTCAACGTCTGCATGTGCTCCGTGCCTGGACTCCCACAGAAAACTCCAGAAGAGGGCGGCCCCGCTGTCAGCTCTGCTAAATGAACTCTCCTTCCCACAAGTCTGGTGCAGTCATTTGAGAATTAATAATAAAAAAGAAAAAGAACTGCAAACATTGACCTGTTGTTTGTTTTGTTTTGTTGCACAGATGTACAACTCAGAAAAAATGTGTAATGCACTACAACTGACCAGTGTTCGTGAAATTATGGTTTGGTTTTACTAAAGCTACCTTTTTCTCCAACTACAGCCAACATCAAACCCTCCCTGAGAATTCAGATCCGTCTGGAAAGTTTACAGAAAAGACCTTCCCTAATAAAACAGTATTACTCCCCTGCTGCCATTCAAGGTTATTGGGTCACATCCTGTATTTTGCTGGTCGACCTGGGTTATCAGGGCTGGACTGGGAAAAGGGCCGGCGGAGCAGATAAGCTGCAGACTAGACGTCCAGGGCTTGTCCGTTCCTCTCCATCATTCAGCGGACCTCTGTCCATCTGCCTGCACTGAGCCTTTACAAGATGATGCTGGAACAACACACAAGGGCATTTTTAACTGAAGGGACTTCCTGCGGCCTGATAACTAAACAATACACAGATTAGAGAGTAGTTATGAACCACATTTTACTCCTCCCTGTTACATTTCCTTGAGTGACGTGTCTGAGACAAATGACTGGGAAACAACTAATGAGATGTAACAAAGCAATTGCTGATATCAGCAGTAGATATTAATGTAACTTAACACCTTGTTCTGCCTGTAAACATGACCCAGGAGGTTGGACTGGGCCACATCTCATAGGTTTCTACTAAGTATTGTGTGATCTTATTATGTTAGTGGAGTCATTTCTGCTATATTTTAAAAACTATGAATTTTGGCAGTTCAAATGACCCAACTGTTTGGCAGAAAATAAATATTTAGATGCCACGTGTTACATAACCCTGGACAAATCGATTCCTTTCCACATTAGCTCGTTCATTTTGAGTGATTTCATGACATGACATCATCAGCCCGCTTGACTCTGGAAATACATCTGACATCTTCAGCCAACACTTCATATGCATTTATTTCTGTAACTGTTTTGCCTTTGACATGTCTGGGATGAGACAAATAGACTCTCAATGGAAAGTCCTTCAGTGGCTCTTACTGCTTGTAGGCTGATCTGTTGTTGGATAGGATCAATCATTACACACACACTGTCAGTTTAACTATTCCCTGAACTTTACTGCCACATTACTTTTGTAATCTATTTGTCTGTTGAGGATTTAACTGTTAACCATCTTATACACCAAAAATGCAAGTTGCTGTTTTAGGGCTGTGACCTTGTGACAAATGCTGAGCTAGCATTGCTCGATCTCTGGGCCTCATCTCTGTCCCTTCTGAGACTGGGCCAAAGGAAAACAAACTGTGCGTCCCACATAAAAAGGTGGAATTCTGTTTGCAGAAGTGATGGAGAGCCTGGATTAGCACATCTGAAGCAGCAGTGGGGAACAGGCCTTTCTGTTTTTCTTGGCCCGTGCGTCAATGATCACTCCACTGCAGAGGACATGGAAGATGCTGGATGATCTGTGCCTGCAGGACATTTTGTTCACCTTGCAAGTTAGCCAGAAGAGGAGGAGGGAGAGGGGGAATTGTTCAGGAATAACACAACAGTTGGAGTGAAAAGTGTTGAATAAATCAGAAAGTAGATGTGCATTAATGAATACACATACTGTAGCTGTCCCTGAGTAACTCTGAGTGAATGATTACATAATAGTGAGCTGCTTGACTGCTTTGTAAAAGAGACACTCCACTAATTTGACAAAAAGATCAGGACAGTTTTCTTGTCATAGTAACGTTATCTGAAGACACTTCAATGCCGTTTTCTGTGACTCTGGGGGAACCTTTTAAGTCTTTTATGTCCACTTGTGCAAGGCTTAACACTACAGTTTATTATGGAATGTGAAATATTACAAACTGGAGACATGAAGCTGTAAATGTGGACACGAGGTGTTCTCGCTTGCTTTATGAGAAATATACAATCTGGAATCTGTATATCTAGAGTTTATGAAGGTTGACGATCACACTCAGCTTTACAAATGTGCAAAAAGCCACTTTCATGAAACATTGCCTAAAGATATTTGCATATTTGCTTCGTGAAAACGGCTACATAAGAGGGTTTATAGTATACTGTGTACATCCTCTGTGACAGGGTATACACATGACATAGTAGTTTTTGTCCGAGTTTTGTAAGAACAAGGGCTATATACAGTCTATAGTCAAATCAACTCTGACTGATGATGACCGTGTCAGAAAACAGGCATTAGAGTCGTGCAAGTCAGAGTCTGGGCTGTGTTCATGAATTCTTTTAAGTCCTGAAGCTGTGTTAAAACCTGATTTGATAGATAAATAACGACTTATCTTCCACTAATAATTAAACAAAGGTTTATAACTGACTACACAGAAGTTTTTTCTATATTTATTACCATTTGTCATTTATGTTTGATCCTGGAAAACAAAGCTATGCTGTTCAGAGAAGCATTGAAGTGACATTTTCAGTCTGTTGTTACTACTTGCGGGATTTTGTTTGTCATCATTTTAAAAGTGATGACATTCAGAAAGTGGAGGGGTTAAAAAAAACTTAAAGGGAACTTAAATGAGTGGCCAATAGTAGGATGTGACCTGTATCCTACCACCCGTAAGTCATACTATGGTGTAATTAACCATCTTTGTAGTATATTTGAGCTGACAATTTTAAAGATACATTCTTGGGACACGTGAAACTTTATTTAATTTGTTGAAAAGCTGCATAATCTGGAACTTTCGCTTGAGGACAGTGACCTGCTTTGACCAGTAATCCAGTCTTGATAATGGTCACTTCTTAAAGGTCCAATATGGTGTAAATCCACTTTTACTGTTTAAACTTGAAGGTGAAAAACTAAAGGTGTTCAGATATAGAGACCATTACTTCTGCCATTCCTCAAGCTCCCCACAGCTAGTTAGCCTACTAGCTTTACCAGCCAGTATGGATTCAAATCAGGTGCTGTGTAACACCTAATTAGCCAATAGCAGTCAAGCAAAAACCATGAGACAGTTCTGGCTGTCAATCACAGATGCAGGCAATGTGTTCTTCCTGAAGGGGGTGGGACATCAGCAGCTCATTGGTTTTCAGAGCTAACCAGTGGGTTTAGAACAGCACTAAAACCAGTAGAGTAGAATAGCTTTATTGTCACTGTACATATTTGTACAACATTTGCTGTGCAGTGCCGAAATACAACACATCTGAAGTTGCACATAAACACGTACATCTGTCCATGTACGGAAGTAATTTATAAAATGAAAATTAACACAGCAACGAAAGCCAGGTGAATAGTGGTACAGGGCTGCCCGTTTATTATCATACCCTTGCACCAGGATGGAATTATGACTGTATCCGGGATATTCCAATAAGCGGGCTTTAAGATGTAAGTTTATATGTAAATCCAAAATGGGGATTTATACACAAGATCAAAGGGACAGTTTGTTTGAAGATCAAGAAATGTTTATTCAAACTGAGCTTTATGGTTTTGCTTCAGTGAAATTTCACCTTTGTCTGTATGATATGCCACCCCATCAATAAAAGTTATTTCCTTTAATCGGAGGGTATACAGAGGGTTAACTCATCGTGATTAACTAGCTGAGCAGTGACGACATGCTCTGCAACTATGCGATTCTCTCTGATGTGCCCTAATTAATGTCAGACAGGTTGTGAATCACTCAGTGAAGCAGATCTCAGGTGAGCAGCTAATCGACAAACAAACAAACACGTTGCCTTCCGTGGCTGACCGGGGTGTGATAGTCTGCCACACATGACCGATGCTAGGCCCGTGAGCCGCAACGATCGGCCGACCACGATTTTAAAAGGGCAAAAGTTATTCCTGGAATCAATTTCAGGGAATTTCGTTACGAAAAAAACCAGGATTATGACATTATTCTATGACAATAAATGGGCTGTTTCACTATAGGTTATACAGGAAATGATTCGGGACTTCAGTGTTTTTATGATTATAAATGGGATATTCTATAAAGCGGTTTGATATGGAAATATGGAAATTTTTAAACATAAATATAACCCTTTATGGGGCAAGTGACCATATTTGGTAACTTCCTGGGACGTGCAGTATGTCCAGCCTGTGCCTCTCCTTGAGGCTGAAGAACCATGTGCACTTTGATTGACCATATACTTTATTAATATCGATTTGCAACTTTTTTTTTTTAAGTCACAAAAGTAAAAACATCTTGAAATGTCCTTCAGTAACACCCTGGGCTTGAAATGTTCATTTTCCAAGTATTTCAAGGAGTGCCCTATAAAGGGTTAAGTAATCGTGCATTGTGAGATGTTTGCACATAATTAAAAGGGTTAATCCTGTGATCTGAAATATTGAGCCCTCAGCTCAGTGATTGCTCTTAGGCAGGAAAACTTTAATCTGTTTGGGATTTAAAGATGTCTTCCAGTCCGATTATGACTCTGTGAGGATTTATGTCGTTTTCTTGTGCACAGTTGTACAGTTATAAAGTAAAAAACTAAAAAGACACACCATGAGGAGCACAGTATGGGACCTTTAATTTGTAATCAGTTGCCTACATTTTTATTTTTTTATTATTATTTTTGGTTGGTTTTGGTGCAGTTACTGAGAAGACCTCCTTACCTTACCATAATTATTGTGGTCATTATGTGGTCGTTACACCTGACTGTGGACGCGCTCCCCCACCACTGCTCGTGTTTACACGCTCATCGTGCGTGGAGCTCCGTGATGTCACGACATGTCACTTCCTGGCGTCAGACAGCCAGTTGAGGCCAGTTCAGTGCCGCTGTAGTATCAGTCTGTCAACACACGGCAGCCTCCGCTCTGCTCGTTTGCCGCGACAACATTTTTCTATCCAACTTAGCCCGTTTTCCTCTTCAACGACGTTTTCCTTCAGATAACAGCGACTCTCTCCTCACTATGACTCGAAGGTGATCTTCAGAGTGTCCGGGTGGTTCTGGGTGAGTGACTTAATTTTCAGATATGTTCGCGGTTTGCCTACAACGCTGTCATCATCACCCATGTGTCAGTTGCTACCGAGCGCGGCTAAAGCTAGCTGATGCGTGTCCGGACGTCAGCCTCCTCCTTCCTGCGGTAGGGCAGGAAAACTACCCGGGGCTGCCGTCTGAGCACAGTTAAGCTCCGGTTTGGAGTAAAATCTAAAGCAGAACCCACAGCCGGAAGGCGCGCAGACGTTGTTAATAAGCTAAGTAGCGGGCTAACAATGAAGCTTGGCTAACGTTAGCCGGCTAGCAGACATCCAGCGATGTGTTCTCACCTACCCCGTGAAGCTCTTCCCCGGCAGCCCGGGGACCGGAGCCATGATTAACTGTCAGCAGTCTGTCACCCAACGCTGAGTCGTGTTGTTAACAATAGCTAGTGAGAATAAACCGGGGCAAATGTGCAGACTGCTATGACTTACACCCCTTCAGTGTGAAGATTGTCACATAAGTTGTCTTTTGAATCTCTCAGTGGCTTAATAAACTTTTCTTTGGTGCTCCGGGCTGCTAACACATATCAGAGCTGGTTGTCATTTCTTTAGTGATTGAAAAAGCACGACTAATCGGTTTAGCCTATTGGCCAACGCACCTCCTTTCTCTTGACAGCTTCATTCGTCTCAAACACCTGCCACGCTGATCTGGTTTCCATCTAGTCAGCTTCGTGAAATCATGAGTAAACTCATATTCACCTTACACGTGTGTGTGTGTAGATCCTCAGTCATCCAGTTCATGGTAATCCTAGGAGCTTCAGCAAAAAGACGGTTCACCTCTCATTTAAGACCTGAAAGGCTGAAGAAGCCTCTGGGATGAGAGGCTAAATGTCTTCAAAAACCTAAAAAAAAAAAGGAAGTGGCTTTTTACTGAAGCTTCTAGGTTCACCGTACACATAATAAACACATCTAGTAGAACCTCAGTGTTAGGTTTAATTCAAATAACTGGAAAAAGCTCTTTCACAAGTAAATACTGTTCCTTGAAAGAGTGTCAACTTGTAATTTGACTAATGTTATGATAGTGTTTCATCACAGTGCGTGTCATAAGGTCTCCTGGTAGAAGAAAAACACGTTTGGTAATTTCTTTGTAAACTCTAATCATATATAGTAATGCACATGAGTGAACAACATATAGATGATCAATTACATGTAAGCTTTATTTAAAGGGAGTCAAAGATAATCACATTGTATATGACGTATGTCGCTTTAATACAGTATGAACCTCAGATGACCAATTTAGCATTCACATGACTTTACAGCATTCACTGTTTTTTATATGCTGCATTACACAGTGGAATGTGTGCAACTTGCAGCCAGTGCTAACCAGCAAATACGTGTAAAGGACTGGTGGGGGAAAAAAATTATCCTGGAAAATATCAAAACTAGTCCGATCGGTCTGGAAAAACTGGACTGGCTCCCTGCTCGTTGAGAAGTCTTGTCGCAATCATAAGTGTCTCCTGTTAGAAAACCAAATCTTTACAAATGGTTTCGCTGTAGAATAGATTTAAGATACAGACTAATTGATTGCATGTATCAGTGCTAGTTTACGAGAGAAAAGTTTTGGCTCATATGTATTGGAAATGTGAACTCTCCTTTTTCTTCTTACTCTCCTTTATTTAACTTTAAAAAGTTCTTTGCACCATTAAATATTCAAACTGTCACCGCGAACGAAATGTACGCCTTTGTGAATATGTGGTTTATTTGTTCTTAATTTAGCTCAATTTGTGAATACTTACTGTCACAAAGTAAAGTTTCTTGACCCAGAGGGGCTGTCTGCGCAAAGCTTGTGACTGCATGCTGCTGAAGTGGATTTCATTAATTGAGACTGCTGTTTGTTAATTTGTGCCGTGGCATGACTGGCATACCCAGATCACAGAAGGTTTCAGTAAACAAAGGATCAGAAAGGTATTTGGCTTTATTTATTCGGCTTTGTTATTGTGTTTTATTGTTTTCTGTGGCCGGCTATTTTATTTGTACAGCACTTGGGTTCAGCTCTTGGTGGTTTTAAATGTGCTTTATAAATACATTTGACTTTGACTTAATGCAGCCAATGTCGATCAATTGAAAAGTGTCCCGATCCAGTTCCAGTTTCTTTGTGTAGCACAGATATGTATCACGAAGAGCAGCTGAGGACGCATTTATTCATTGTTTATTCACTTTTTCTGTTCATCTATTAACAGAGACGGTGGTGCCTCATCTTCCATGTTTTCCGTGCTGCCAGAGTGAGACTTAACAGATAATTAGTGTAGCTTTATTGAAAATGTGACCTTTGCGATAAGAGCAATGATATTCACAACATTTCTTTTATGTGTTTTTTTTTCAGTTGATATGAAGAAAAGTTTCCAGCATTCATAACCTGTGTAGCCTTTGAACAATATAGTATTCGTTAACCACAGAGCTTTCTATAGTAATTTGACTGTGAGGTTACAAAACAAAGGAAGAGTGTGAACCAGTGTGCGAATAAGAGATCTGTATGTTGAATTTGTGGTCTGTTCATGTCGGAAAAGAGGAACACTTAAGAACATTTCTGAATTTCTGATTATCTCAGGCTGTGCATGCAGGACAGTCAGACAAATGTGAGAACTGGTGAGTCACAAAGTCCTCATATTTCACAATCCATATATAAGTAAACCATCCACAATTTTGACTGACAAGTGTCTTTCGAAAGCTCCACAGTTAATACTGTAGCCGATATGAGTATAAATTCATTTGTTAATTGAAAATGGCTGCAGAGAAATCAGTTCCTGGAATCAAGGAACTAAGAAGCTGAACTTGCCCTTTTCACCTCTGAACTTGCTTTTTCTCTGTGGGAGAGCTTGAGGTCTTGTCAAAGTGTGCATTTGGAAGCGTTTTAGTCTCAGTTTAAGAAGTGAGGCGCCAATATTCCACTGGCCTTTGAGCCAGTGCCTCAAGACTTTTCACAGGTGAGCTTAAAGACATCAGGCTGTGATGGAAGGCCTGCCAGTGTTGATTCAGAGTGCAGATGAGAAATATCCTGACATGGTATAAGTCCTCTCAGCAGCCCAGCTCTGTTTGGTGTGGGAGCCTCAGAGCAGCGTGATAGAGAAACAGATCTTTCTTGTGCTGATATAGCGGTTTGCCTCCAGTAAGACCAGGACAAGCCAGCGGGCCGCATCACTGAGAGTGAGAACACTTTCAATAAAAATAGAAACAACTGTAAAAATTTGTCAGAGTAATGCAAACCTGAGAATACAGGTGTCCTGTTGATTTTTAGATGTTACAGAGGACTTTTAAGGCATTGCATAGCCGTGCACCTAAAACTTGTGAATTCCTTACAAACTTGCAGCCTGAGGTCGTGTTTAAACACATCTTCACGATGTACCTTTTACAAACAAAAATTACTGCTAGTTGGTTGTCAGATGCGTTTATGACAGGTAGAGCAGGTCATCATTTGTAGTTTTTGTGGCATGTCCCACACTGTTGACTTTAGTTGGCCCTTATCAGCAGCTGTTTGGACAGTTGAACATGTTGAATGGTCAGAATCTGCGACAGTAAGCTCAGGACAGAGATCTGGATAGAGTCCTCCTTGAAATGATATTGATGCTCACGAAGTGGCTTGAGCTCAAGTTCTATTCAAGCAGCCATTTGTACATGTCTTTCACAAACCTGGTAAAAAAAAAAATAAAAAAATCAAAACAACTGATGACAGCATCCTAGTCAGTGAGACCACTAATCCATCTGGCATTATGACTAGCGCAGTCTCATACTTGTTGCGTTGTGAGTCCCACAGTAGTGTCTTTGGAAATGCTGAGCGGATATTGTGTAGCAAGAAGCAACTGCTAAAAATATGCCTCTTATTATTTATCTGTGACCTCACTGAGCAAAACATACAGGGCACACTTTGAAAATAACCTGAAAAAAACCTCAATTTGCTCTATTAGCTTGTCGCATGATATCAGAGCACATTTGCCAAACAGCCCAAAGATAATACCTGTCTGGGACACGGAGTTATATTTATTTCCATTCACCATTTCTCATTTGGGAGTAGTCAAGCAAATTTAGGCTAATTTACATCTATCGTCTTGATTTGGCCTCATACAAAGATGCAGCTTGTGAAATAATGAAACTTTGAATAGTTTAGTAAGCTCAGGGTCATTATGTACCAGTTAGCAGCTCTGTGAAGTAAAAATGTGTTTTAATCCCTCACACAGTGGTAAAAACAGTTTTTCGTGGACTGTCCAGCAGTGCCACTGTTAATCCCAGAGCATGTGGCCTGACTTAAAACTTAGCATACTTTTGATCTGTAGGATTAAAGTTTTTCCCAGCCCTTTCCCTTCAGTTTTTCTTCTCATAGTGTTTCCTGTGTTGAACTCTTTTTTTTTTTTTTGTCTTCCACTTTCTGATCATGTTAAATCACTTGCCCCTCTACATGGATAATAGCAGCCTGTCATTTCTACAGGTGTCATGACAATACAGTGACGCAAATAGTGCTCGTGTTGGTTGACAGATGACTGGTTGGCTAGCTTACACATGGTTGGTACTGGAAAAACAGCCTCATGTGTTGAGAGCTCTGAGCCAGGTATGTGCACAGGTAGCTTAGATGCCTCAAAACAGGTGCCACATCAGATGTAGAAAGGTTTTTAAGACATATGGATTTCTGAGCAGAGACTGGCTTCAGCTAACAGATTATAAGTGTTACCTTGGCTTGAGTCATTTGTTGCTTTAACCTGAGCAGCAAGAGTCACTCAGCACCAAATAGGAGGAGTAGACTGGTTGTACAGTTTATAAAGTAGCGAGCCACTTTGTCTAGAAAATGTAAAAGCTGCATGTCCACCCATCAGCCATAATTTTAAGACGTCCTACCTGAATCTGTGTAGCCAAAATAGCTCTGACCTGTCGAGAAACGGACTCCTCAGACCTCTGACGGTGTTCTGTGGTATCAGGCACCGAGACATTATCAGCAGATCTTTTGAGGCCTAGAAGTTGCGAGGTGACTCCTCCATGGATCAGACTTGTTTTTACAGCACATCCCACAGATCAGGGCCTGATGCTTACATTTTTTCCAAGGAGTACACGTGATGCTGAGTTGAGAAATGTAGGAGCACATAAAGAACTTTAGGGGCACAATGAAAATTTATTAAATAACGTGGTTTTTTTTTTGCTAATTAAGGGATACACGTTTCCTTTATCTTTATTACAGTTATCCTCCTTTGCATTTTATCCTGTCCAATGTGGCTGCAGTCCTGAGAATTGAACTGAACCTTGGTGGAGATAAAAAGCTTTAGTGGAGACAGTGGAGAGAGCTTTTAGTTTGTAGAGGACACCACAGAAATATTCATATCCTATTAGATGCAGTTGTTTTAATCATGACAGGGTAGCCCATTAAAAGACTATGCAGGCAATCAGTGATCCCTGCTCATGGTTTTAACCTCCATATTAGATTAATTGTCATGTAAAGCAACTATCAGCAGACATCTTATCAGTTTCACACTGTACATAAATCTGCTTCCCAGACTTGCTTGCTGAACCTGTCACTCCCAACCTACATAAATAATTCAAATCATTAATAGTCTTATTCATGGAGATATCATGGTTGATATGTCAGATATAAACTGTTAGCTCTACACTTAGTCTATAACTTTAAATCAATATTACAATCGATCGCCACATTATCTCCATAACGGTTAATTGTTTTTTTGTTTTTGTTTTTCTTAAATACAGCTGTGCACAAACTTGGTCTTTAAAGTAGACATTTTTTTGAAGGCAGGGGACACCCTGGACAGGTCACCAGTCTATCACAGGGCTACACTTAGAGACAGACAACCAAGCAC
Organism: Stegastes partitus; assembly: GCF_000690725.1. Classification (NCBI taxonomy): domain Eukaryota; kingdom Metazoa; phylum Chordata; class Actinopteri; family Pomacentridae; genus Stegastes; species Stegastes partitus. Next base: position 130,897 of record NW_007578238.1, read on the forward strand.
ACTCACATTCACACCTACAGACAATTTAGAATCACCAATTATCCTCAACATGTTTATGAACTTGTGGGAGGAAGCTGGAGAACCCGGAGAGAACCCACGCTGCAAACATGCAAACTCCACGCAGAAATATCCCGGGTGTCCTCACCAGGACGCGAACCGCCGACCTTCTAGCTGCGAAGCAACGATGCTAACCATCGTTCCACCTTGCAGCCTCTCGTTACTTCAGAAAATCCAAATTTAATAGCTTAATACTGCACGCTTTTCATTCCCAACAAAGGTGCTTACCAAATAAAATAGTTTTAGCATATAGAAGAGCATAAGCAAACGCTGTGTAATGAATTGCTGTGTCTTAAAAGTGAGGTATATAGTTTTCTGCTGTTACATTGTTCTTTTGCATGCACTCAGCTTATTCCGTGACATGGTTGTGTTTAAGATGTTAAGATAAATTGGTCCCTTTTCCCTTTGGGGAAAAAAAAAAAATTCTAATTGCAATACTTGCGTATAAGGTTGTTCTGTTCTGTGTTGTGTTTCCTGAAGCCATGGTGGGCCTTTAAGACTGACTAGTGGTGCTAGGTTCAAAACCATTGTTACTGTTAGTTTCGTCAATAAGCAGATCATAATGGGATACTCAGTGACTTTGGAAACATTCATTCATTAATTTATTGAACTTTAAGGAATTCATATTGTTAGTAAGTGAACCATCCATCACTTGATTTGCATTTGGATTTTTAAGGAGAGGAAAAATACACCACTCTAAGAGAAAAGGTCATGCTGGATTAATACCCAAACGAAACAAGAGCATTGTTGTGAAATGTAATGCTGGACATGATGTTTTTTTTTCATTTTTTCATAATCCATGGAAGGAAAATCATGATTTAAAATAAAGGCCTGTCATTTTTCCGAGGCCTGTAACTTACACAGCTTGTGTTTTCAGAAGCACACCTTCCTCATCTGCTTGTGTTTTTTTCTGCCCTTGTTTTCCCTCTTAGTTAGCAGTCAACGCTAGCTAGCTTAGCATGTAAACCACATCTGTGGGTGAGTGAACATAAATAAATACTGGGAGAACACACTAATTGACAGGGATTGGTTGTTTGTCAGTGAGGCGAGCTTTAATTTTGCTCATGAAGTTGTGAAAAAGTTTGCATGGCATCTCCAGACCATTAAGGATGATGTAATAGTAGGTAAATATAAATGAACTTTCAATTAACAAGTGAATGATGTTGAAATACTAATAGCAGTACCTAATGCTCCTGATCAGTACAGCTGTGATTCATTTGGTATAAGCACAAATGTAAGACTGGTCCTTGGTGTGGACTAAACATTGTCAGCTCCTCTAAGTTTTTTTTATGCATGTCTATAATGCATTTGAATCCAATGCTTCAGATTATTTTGATAAACTGTGGATGTTTGCTGCATTTAATTTAACTGGATGGTTCATTATTTGGTGAACTTGAGTTGAAGGTTTGAGAAGAAGGTCGCTTTTTTATACTAGTTGCTCATCTATCCTGGTAGTTTTCTTCCTACTTATGATGAAGCTGAAAACAGCACTGTCCTTGTTGCCGTGCTCCATCAGCTCTATATGCATACATTCCAAATAAAATATTGTTCATACCAATTTTTTTTCCTTTCGCAGAAGGTTTTTCCAGTTAATGAGCTCATAATACTTCCCAACTGTGGTGAGTAAATTTAGCAGTTACCAACAAGCTAAGCTACACCAACATGACAAAAGTAGTTTACTATATTTTGTATTTTACTCATTTGCTGCCAACAGCACAGAAACACATGTAGTTAGCTGTATACAAGCTGCTAGCCGGTGCTTGAAGATTGCACAGAGGATTGGTACGTGATGTCATGATCATATGCAAGTGCTTCTGTTGGCTATGCATACATGTCCATGCACGGCGGCGGCGGTGTCACATACTGATCCTTAGTTTTATTTCAGACTGCAATGAAAGGTCCACTTGTCACTTCAGAAATGCTTTGGGAAATGTAGCTTGTGTGGATGCTACCACACTATTTGATCTATGACAGAGTTATTCTACTGTAAAGATACTTGATTTAGTTACCACTTTAAAAAAATGGAGTTAAACTGGTAACGCTGCTACTTGTAGCAATGCTACCATCCCAAACTGTAGTTAGGTTCTCAATAGTGGTGGGCTCTCAACGCTGATTGAGGAAGAATTTTTCATTAGACAGCAGAGGAAGGGCAGGTGGTCAAAGATTTTTTAGTAAGCCCAGTGGTCACACTGATAAACAACAATACCGCCTCACGATGAGGAACAAAGCTTGGCTATAATACCCCACGAGTAGGAAGGGAAGTGATAAAGAAAGCACATTGAGTGCAGAGTATGATGGCAACAGAACACTTTTTCCTCCAAATGCTTCCATGAATTATAGACTTATGTCATTAGGTCATGGCTCATTGTTCACATTTTCCTTTTTGTCTATGTGTTGAAGAACAAGACAGAAAGGGAAAGGATAACATGTCTACTCTTAGCTGTCTTGGAGCTATTTCTATGTAAATCTTTGCTCGTGTTGAGGTTTTGTAATTAAAATCTATGTAAAATGTCTAAGCACGAAAGATATGTGATGTTTTTAAGTAAGTCACCATGCTGAAACAATAAGTTGATTAATCCAGACGTATCTGTAATAATGGTTTGTTTGCTGACTTTATTGATTTATTATAAAGTCAGCAGAGTAGTTCACAGCACTGTCAAATAAAATACTAATTAATTGTGTCTGCTGATAATCATGTCTCTCATTAGGCTGTGCAGAAGCTGTACTTTATCATAGAAGCTTTAGGACTCCAACAGCTGTTCATGTTTTTTTTGCCTTTGTTGTGGTTTGATATACATATATTCAGTGGATTTTGTCCCTGTCATCTTACAGTTTCTTTTCAGGAACACTGATGACTGTCATGTTTAGTCTTGCTTGAAAAAGGATCAACAGCTGCCTCATGTTTTATTTTTTTTCCCAAGCCGCATTGCTTATTAATACAATAGCAGACTAATCAAATGAGAGACAACAATGTGGCTTTAGGCTGGGCTCGAGAAACCTATAAATATCTCTGAAGTCATGCTGACTCCTAGAGGCCCCAGACAGGGTCCTCGATGTTCCAGTGAGAACACTGATTTCTTCTGTCATCCTTGTATTCAAAACCAAATGGATATCTTATCTGTTGTTGCTGTTGTTTTTTGTGGCTGTTTTTGGTGGGAAAAAAAATGGGATATTTATTTTGCTAGTGCAGTGTCCGCTATCAGTGGTTAAATCTGATTTCTACGGACAAATGCCGAGCTTGTAGGGAGATTTCTCCTCGTATCTTGTGTTTAATCAATGATGATGATGCTGCATCACAACGGTTTGTTCCACAAGCAATGAAAAACCAGGCTGATACCTCCAAAAAGACTACAAAAGTAGGTCTGTTCAAACTCAACACAGCACCTCCTCAGATATCCAACAACACATCCTTTAAGTTGGAGGTGGATTAGATATACAGTTGTTGAGATATTTGAAGAACACACACGCTGATTCCTTGACTTATGGATAGATAGATTCATAGATGTTCATATTATCAAACTCAGAACATAATCATAAAAAAGGTATGTAGAGTTTTGTAGCAGTGTACTGCAGATTTAAAGAAAAGTTTCAGTTAGCCTCTTACAGTTAGCAGCATGTTGATATATTGGTTTTATGAGGATTCTTTGGACATTTATGACCCATTGCCTGTTTATGGTCAATCTGTGTGTTGTACACAGACCAACTAGCCAACAGTTAAGGTTGAGATAGCGAATGAACGTCCGAACAAAAAGCCAGCATTCCTGGTTAGAGGCAGAACACACCTACTCATAGGGGTGAGTGTCTGGGCCCAAAGTTTCCACTTTACTTAAGATTTGTGTTTTTGTGTTGTGGGAGGAAACCGGAGTATCTTGGGGGAAAACCCACGCAAACACAGGGGAGAAAACAAAACTCCACACAGAAACAGCCAGCTGGACAGGTGGTAGTGTTTTTGTTTGACTGCAGTGGTAATCACTGGATCACCGTGTTTCCCCTTAAAGGACGAGGGGCTTGGAATGGAAAGGTGAGGAAAGAGGGTAAGAGTGGTTGAGGAAAGGTGGAGGGGTAATTGGGGTGGGGCAAAAAATGGAAAGAGAGAGATAAAGTAAAGGCATAATAAAGATAAGGTGAAGGGGGTGGTGATGTCAGGGGGGAGTTAAAGGAGTGGTAGCGGGGTAATGGAGTGAGGGTGGAGAGAGGAGAGATAAAAGAGATGGAGAAAGGGTAGCAGGATGGGTGAGGGTGGGGAGGATAGGAGAAAGGTAGAGGTACCACTGGGAACTTTGATTGTCAAAGGCCTGGATTAGTGCCGCCTTCATGCCTGATACTGTTTCTAGCTGCTTGGCCAGGAGATGGTACTTGTCCTCCCACTGGTGCCTTTGGTCGTCTCTGCCTTTGAACTTGGTTAACTGCAACCTTAACTTTGGAAGTTTCCTCCACCCGTTTTTACCAGGCAGGTCATGGCCTCCTCCTTTTTGTTCTTTTCTATGCAGAGAGCTGCTTCCAGTTGCTCAATTTTTCATGAAGCCTTTGAATGCACCCTTATAGAAGACCTCAATGAAAAGGACTGCTGACTCTTTTTTTTTTTTGTTTTGTCTCATTTTATTTGCATTTGAAGCAGGTTTTTGAAATGTGCTGTCTTGCCCTTTCTTGCTTTAGTGTGATTATGCTCTCTCCTTATCGACCAAGATCTGGTGGAACTCTACCTAGTACTTCATTCCAAGTTGGCTTGGTGTACAGCAGTTTCAAAATTGGATGCTTCAGGTGCTGTCGGTCGCGGTTTGGGCGTGGCAGCAGGCTGCACTCTGAGCACTGCAACCAGCAGCTTGGGCACTGCAGCAGGTGGAAGTCTGGGCTTCACAGCAGGCAGTTTGGGCAGACTTTGCAAGGGTTGCTGCAGTTCTGGAGCAGATTTAGGAAGAATACTTACACTGTAACACTACCAGTTGATTGGTATTTCTATAATGCTAGCAGTTTATTTGTTGGACCTGCTTGATTTAAACTAAACTTCACACTATTCACCCATAGGTTTTTGATTTTGTAACTTTTGACAAAATCCACAATGTTGTCAACAGAGGCAACCAGACCAGAGAAATGATCAGTGGTCCAACTTTGATTTCTCAGTATGTGAAAAATTATAGGCATTGGTCTTTAAGTCTAAAAGAAAAAAAAAAGTCTGAAGCACAGTTTGAATATCTTGTTTAATCTATATTAACAAAGACTGCTAGCTCAGTGCTTGCCACTAAACAACAAGTATGTTTTCTAAAACTGTAGATAATTGATCACCTTGGCATGTGCTTTTACTTTTATATTTTTCAATACACTTTAACCATTATCATTTTTCCCTTCCGATGATACGTTACTGTTTTGTGAAATGTCTCTCCTAGTTAACTTTTTTTTTTAATATTTCGCTTTATTTTCCGCTCAGGGTTCCAGGTTGGTGTGGTGAGAGAGCAAGCTAACTGTGGGGAGGAGGACCGCCTGGGGCATTGTGTCCCTGGCTCTCAAGGTAGGAGCTTCTCAGAAACTTTTATCTGCTAGAAGAGTGAATGAAATAAATTGACTAACACATTGTTGAAATGTGCCTGTAGAATGACTTCAGTGCAAACCAGCAGGACAACAATAAAACTGCCTAGGAGCCTCTTTAATTTCTAAATTGCTGCTTTGGGCTCTTACTGAGCTTGAGCTAATTATTTCTCATACCATGAGTGTTCACCAGCATCATTGTTACCCGCCAGTTTTGTGGTTTTCAACATTCTGTGCAGCCACAAAAGCCACACATATCCAAATTCAAGTCACTAGAAAACCAAAATATAAATTCCAAGCAGCAGATTGCGCTGCAAATCAAGTTACTAACTACAGTATGTGAAGTAACTGGTGGCATTCAGAATTTAACAACCCAATGTATTACTTTATACCAATGAAACTTTGCAATGTGAGACAACAAGGCACTTGCACATTTTCTCAAAGCATTTTTTGACAAATATATAACTGATTATATTTAGCTGCCTCTCCCATGGGTTGGACTCCAGGTTTACCGTCTTGGACTGTAGCTGGTAATGGTAGTTGACTATCTTATCACGGTGGGACTTTATGGCATCATTATCCTGCTCTGAAGCCTTGGTGAGCTTGACGTAGTGGTTAATGAACCAGTTCTCCACCTGCTGCAGGCTCTGGTTGGAGTAGCCTATTAGCTCAAAGCAGGTCACTTGGAGCGCAGAACAAGGAGTCCAAGACGGTGGAGTTAGTCTAGCCATGGGATGACAGACTCTCTGGAGAGGCAGCCAAATGACTTTGAGCACTGCCACAAAAGTGAGCCGGACAGTCTGCAGGTAGGGAAAGATGAGACAGGACGAGCCAGGACTATTTGGTCGTAGATCACCAAAAAAATATGTGTATGGCAAACACTGTAATCTATCACAGATGGTGCATTCTCTCTGACAGAAGAACAAATAAAATGCTAAAATGGGTTTCCAAATATACTTAAGTGAATCACAATGCTGGGCTCTACATCGTCACACAAGCACCAGCTTTAGCTGGACGCATGTTCTTGGGTCTGTCTATCGATCTCATTCTTGTGCAGTGTATCCAGAGCACTGCATGCAATTGTGTAACATAACTTCTGGCACAAACATCTACTTGGACTCAAGAATGAAGCTGATTAGAATTTGGTGGCTAAAGGTAGAGTTCACTGTAACCTCATACGGTCCTGCAAAAGCCCTGTCCTGGCTGTTATTTAACACCATAACTTCCAACAGAGGGGAGATTGCCAACATATTTTACATTTAATCAGATACTGAATTGAGGACACTAATTCTGTGACCCACCTTAAAATGGTGGTGTTCAAATAGATCTTATGTGCTGCCAGCGTAAGGCGTGTGTGAAGCATCCATGTTTTTAGAATTTGTAGCTTTGCACAGCAACATTCACATTTGAAGCTTTGCCTACTGTCATGGTTTGTTTTCTGTAAGAATCAGCTTTTTTTTTTGCCAAGCTTGTGATCACAAGAAATTTAACTCTGTTATTTTTTTTCTCATTGAACTTACCCACTTCAGATTTTTTAGGGTCCAAGCACTACAGTGCATAGAACCCTATTGGAACTGCTACGTCATTATTTCTTCGTCACAAAGAAACATGTTTTTCAGGTCCTAAACGTACTCGAAAACTCACAAAATTTGGCACACACATCAGACCCGGTGAAAAATGTTATAATTAGGGGGAAATACACACCTCAATAGAAAAGTGACTCCACAGCGCCGCCTAGAGAATTTCAACAGAGTCCCATCGGAAGCATGTCTGACCTAGACCTACGCAATTTGGTAGGTATATGGAGGAGGTCAGGATGAACAAAAAAGTCAGTGACAGCCATACCCTAAACCCAAGAGGAAGTCCGCCATTTTGGATTGTTTGTCCAATCTGAGCTAACTCCTCCTAGGGGGTAAGTCACAGTCCCTCTGATGTTTGATCCTTCGCCATAAAAGAGGAAGTAACTACCCTGTACATGCTCCAATCTGCCTCAAACTTTACATATTTGATCAGACTGCTGTCCTGATCACGTCCATATGCCAAAATCCATTCACAGTGATAGCGCCACCTATTGGTAACGGGCTGTTTGAGGAATTACACTTACTTGTGCCATTGCTCCAAGCTTTGCGATATCATTCCTAAAATTGGTCAGCTAAGTCTTTCCACATTGTTGATGCTACAGCGTGAAGCTTTTGTGTTTTCAAGCAATGGTGTTGCCATGGCGATGCATAGTTGCTATGACACGGAAAGGATTTTTTGACAGCTTTGGAATGCTCATAAACTCCCCAAAACTGACATACAAGTCACTATCGGCTCAACCACAGACAGTGTGCGCCTGTTTGGCAAAATGACTCTATAGCGATTAGCCCCCGCAGGACATTTAACCAATGTTTACAAAATTTGGGATGCATATGTAACACATCAGGATGCACAATAAAGCCTCTTGGACCCATACCGTAAACTCAACAGGAAGTCCGCCATTTTGAAACAAGTGTGCAATTTTTTGTGATTTTTGCCATTTTCAAAATCTATCTCCTCCTTGGGGTTAACTCCCCCCCTCAGATTTGCCAATTTTACACTGTCAGACTGAATGAAGCAGCAGGAAGGAATCCACCTTCCGCTGACGTTAAGAGCCGCAGTGGCCATTCAGCGCAGCACTCCTTCTTAGTTGGTGGTTTTCAAATCACAAGTCATTTGCTAAATTGCAGCATGTGAATGTTCAATCAGAAGCAATCAGTTGAACCATTTCCAGAAATAACATATTAAAGGCCAAGAATCCCGTGAAAAGCGAAGCAAAGATCCTTTTGTGCACACTCTGAAAGGTAATACCAATGCTACTTGAATCACATTGGTGTACTTTACTGATTTCTCATTGTCCTTTTCATTTACCTCATGGACTGTGAGTACGTAGTCATTTTTCCTTAAAGAGTTATAAAACAAAATATACTGGACTGGACTTGTGATGTTCTGTTCCTGGACTGAACACAGAGCTCAGCAGTGCACATGTAGAGAAGTACAGGAGAAGTTTCCAGAAACTTTACGTAGCGGCTGTGGCTCCGGTGGTAGAGCACGTCAATCAATGATCGGAAGGCTGGCGGTTTGATTCCGCCGTGTAACCTGTCATGGTGGTTGTGTCCTTGGGTCACAAGTGCTACGATCTGCCTCAAAGTCGACACGCTGGATCAGAGTCCCGCCTGGAGCACGTTTGCACCACACCCCGACGTGCACGACACCGACAAGCGTAGGGCGAGGACCCGTCAAATGCCGCTTGCGGCTTTATTTACTTTTTGTTATACATGATTTTGGACAGACATGGGTGTAAAGTTGACTGGTAGGCGAAGGGATGCAACTTCAGGGCAGTAATTGTAGTTGATTCTGTTATCCAAAACAGCATCAAGTGATCAGTTCTGTCTTTTATCCTCATCTGGATATGCTCACAGTGTTTCTAGATATTTCTATACACAGTTAATACACTTTTGTGACTGTTTTCCGTCCCACAAATAACCCGACTGAAAATATAACCAGACTTGAGTTAAAGTGTAACATTGTAACTTGAGCCATAAACAGGGTCAATGTGTCTGTCCTCTCAGCCACAAAGTTTTAACTTTGGTCCATTGTCTGGGTGAAGCCTGTGATTACAGGTTTCAACCCCCTGTTAACTGGACAGACTGTGTGACAGTCTTGGTTTCAGTAACCACATGAGTATGACACTTTGAAATTGTTTTTGGTTGCTGTTTTCATTGGTGTGCTATCTCTGAGTCATCATTCCAGGACAGAAATCTTATGATTGTGTCCATGCTACACTGGTGTCGGCATTTCCAGCCATAGCAAAAATTCCCCCACTGCCCAGCACTGGCCAGGGGGGCTGTCATTGTAAAATACTAGGAAGGGCTTGGCCCTAAGCAAAATATCCCACAGTATGCCAGAGAAAAAGTCCGCCCGAGTGCAGCTGGCAGATAAGATCCCGATGTGGGGGGCAGTGATACAGGATAATTTTTGTAGGCCAGTGGGGGCAGTAGCGGGGTGGCCCAGGGTGGACACACTGCTCTGACACACCATGGCAGCACTCTTCAGCAATAACTGGGATCAGGGCGGTTTTGCTGTTTGTGTTAATGATTTTTTTTTTTTAACATAATTTTTTGGTTTAGGTTTGTGTAATCTTTTTTATTTTTTTATTTTATTTTTTTATGCTGTTTCATATTTATGTGTTTTGAAATGTTCTGTATGTTCAACTCAAGCCAGCTCTGACTACCAGCAATGCTGACCTGGAAAAGGAACAGCACTGTAGCAGAATGTAAGGCAGAATTTTGTCAGTCGCAAGTTGGAGTGTAATTCAGCAAAAAGTCACCAGAAAATGTACAACAGTAGGGTTGTGTGTGGGAACAGGCCAAGCTGTGCTGTTACAAATCACAGACAAGCAGAGACTCGTTTTGTTCGGCCTCCTGCTGGATTTAAGCAAATTCAATGCGATAACAAAGAAGCAAGACGTTGATTTCGGTCCCTGGTTTCTTACTCTGCTCATTTGTTGTGGCATGATCAAAAGTTTCAGGATGAAACTCCTTCACCGTGTGTTTTGGTCCCTTGCAATATGGGCTATCGACAGTTTCTGCAAAAGCCCCAATGAAGTCCTGTGCATACCTGATTTACTAATTGATTGCCATCTCCTGACCTTGGAGCCAGTAGCATAACTAATTCTGTCAAAATACTGATTGAGATTTTGATTCTTTGCACTCATTAATTTCCATTAAACTCAACACAGTGCATAGGCAATGAAATGGCAAAGAAACAGCTGAGACATATTGTCTGAAGCCCAACTAGTCTTTACAAGAGCCTGTTTGTCTTGACCCAGATGCCCCTCTCTGTCAGTATCAAGGCAAAATTCACATACACAGTCACACAAAGTGATAGTGTGCCTTCCTTGGCAGCTGGCTTGTCCTCCAGGACAACTGAGAGGAGGAAGGAGAGACGAGCTTGATATTGGATAACACACACATCTGATGACTTAGTCGATCTGTGTGTTTAGGCATGTTGACACTCTTAAGAGATAATCTCAGGTGTTCTGAGGTCAAGCACCTGTTGAGGAATTGCTGTGCATTCTTGTAGTCGGGAGCCCCATGTGCTCTAAAGAACATCCGAGCGCTGTTGGCTTTCCTGTATCAATAGACAGTACTATCTCTGGTTACCTCTTCATTAGCTTTTTCCCACATACTGTTGAAGGGTTTACACTGTGTTAAAATAGATTTTACCAGATTTAGGGGAAAAACTGAATGATCCCGCTCACTTCTGTCCTTTATTAAACATTCTGTAGTGTATGTGAATCTGAATCTTTCCTGTTATCTTCAAAAATGGAGGCAAAACTGAAAAAAGTTTTCTCATCCAGGGCATTGTTACTCTTTCTGCATCTGCAAGTATGAGTGGGTTGGTTAGGGTCAAAGTCATGCAAGTTTCATCATCTGCACAAGGCTGTAAGAGGCAACATGGACCCCTTTGGACGTGTGTGTGCTGCTGGGAATTTGTGTTCACACAGCCACTATGCTACAACAGCAGTTGTGTGCTCGCATGGAATATGTATATACTGATCTACTGCGCATGTGTGAAACACAAGTAGTATAATTTCAAACAACTATGCACTCGTGGTGCATGCAGCTGTTCATGTGCCCATCCCCAGGGGAGTACAGTCCCAGCTTAAGGCCTTGAGTGATTAGTAAGACTGTAGTTAAAGTCATCTCCAATGCCTCATCATATAAATACTGACTAATATTCACTGCTTAAAATTGTGAAGCTAAAATGTTTTTCCACACTCTTCACCCGCACATTTTGTCTGTTGTGTTTGCAGTAACTAAGGAAGGGGCTTGGCAAACTGTTCCGCAGCATGGAGAAGGAAGACCTGAAGGTCCTCAACAAAGGGGAGGAGGAGGAGATGGTATGACTCTTTTCATTTTCCAACACAGCCAGTGTGAGAATAATTGCTTTTTGACTTATCAGACCGCACTCATCTTCCATCCTTAAGGAGCTGCAGGGCTACCGTCTGTGTCGTTGGCGACTGGCCCTGGTGGGCCTCGGGGTACTATGTACAGGGGGCTTCCTCCTCCTGCTGCTCTATTGGATGCCAGAATGGTGCGTCAAGTCCACCTGCACCCGTACCACAGCCCGTGATGCTGAAGTGGTGTTGCTGCGTTCTACGGTAGGTAGCAAGTACAGCTGCGTTGATGTTCACTGAAAGTGATCAATTACTGATTTCAGGCCTTTTTCCTTTTTTTTAAAAAAAAATCATAAAATACTTTAAGTAGAATGTTGTTTTGAACAGTTTGCTGGACAGAATAAGCTAATTTAAGACTCACTGTGGCCATGGAAGAATTGTAAACAGAATTTTTCTCAAGTTGTAAGCATTTCATAGACTTAACAATCAGTAAAATCATTGCCAGATGTATCCATTGTCACAATAATTGTTTGTTGCAGCCCATCTCATGTTAAGCGTGTGAAAGCCCAGAAAGGTAGCTGCATAATAAAGGAGTGAATACTTCTATCATTGGCAGGCTTGTAGAAAAAATGATGGTCAAATTAGTAAAGTATCAGATATTTACCAACAATAATGTAATGTCACTTCTCCATTTAAATGAAATAAAATGACACAGTGATTTGATACAGATCCTCCCAGTATCATTTTTTCAAACCTAGAAAGTCAAGCCCAGCATGATCTACGCAGAAGACCTGAACCTCAAGCTCATGTTCTTTTAGAGCTGCACGTGAACACAGCTGAAGTATCGTACTAGTACAGTGTTTCAGTGAGACTGGCAGTAACGTGTACAGTAACACAAACAGGAATGCACAAATAGTTTGACCTGTACCCAGCAGTGTGTTCACAACTCTTGTGTGCTTGAGTGTTTATTTCTGTTTGTTGTTGTGTGTCTGCATGTCTTTCTGTCTATATTGGTCTTGTGCTTGAGTGCCGGAGCTACCATTCATCCTTGACCATCTGTGTAGAAATTGATTTTTTTTGTGCTGAATTGTAAATGCCCTTATGATGGTTTGAAGTGCTGGGAATACCTAACTTATAGGCGGTATTTATTTTTTGGACAGGAATTAGAATTTGGTTTATCAGTAAGGTGAGTCTGGAATAAGTACGGTAAGACAGGGTGTGAAAATAACAACTGTGAACTCCTAAGAGCCATGTGCTATCGCTTAGTACAAAGAAATCATCTTTGCCTCACCAACAAAACCAAGTGCAGTTGTATCCATTGATGAAAAAAAAGACAAAGTTCTGTTATAGTCTCAAAACAGCAGAATAAATGGCAACACAAATCCACAAGGAGTTGTGTCAGTTCACATTCGTTAGACGCCCATGGCACACTCACCTGCCTGTGTCAAATTACTATGCAGGCATAAGCCAGGACTTCATGTCTTAGACGATGAAGTTTTAGTGCTGAGGTCCAATATGTGCAATCAGAAAAATACGCTGTAGCCTGACGACAGCCTGCGCACAAACAACAGTCTGAAAACACATTTTAATAGCAGAGAAATGTTGCTTTCTCTCTGCCAAGATCAAGATAAAGTTCAAATATTCTCTTTCACTCCCTCTTTCGTTCTGCCCCAGTAGACCATCAAAAACCACATTGTGCTTTCTTCAGCCAGTCCATCACGGTTAGCTGTCCTTCACTGATCTATGATTAGTAACCTACTATAGATTGGAATTGGAATTTAGTAGTGAGTGAATGCAGCTGGACACAAGTAACAATTAGTTAATATCACATGTCATTAGGCTCAAATAACTCCTATCACAACAATAAAACATTATGCAACAGCTTAAATATTCAAACTTTTCCCCATCATTAAAACACAGTGGACTGACTGTGTCTTTATACCTCTTTCCAACGATAAAACACGCACTGGAACATTCAGACAGATATATATATAAAAGGCAGCTGATATGAAATTCCCCCAAGCGTTAAACTCAATCAGTTGTGGAAGCAGTTATATGGTTACCCAATGAAGATTCTCAAACGTTCAGTCGGTTGACTTTGTTCTTGTGTCTGTTGTGTGTTGTTGACCAGGATGAGTTCCGGCGCTGGTTCCTGGCCAGGGTGCGAGTGATGCTGGCCCCGGGGAGCAACCCCTTCCACAGCCTGGATACCCAGACCACCTCCCCCTCCTCCCCTTCCTCTCCCTCCTGTCCCTTCCCCTCCCCTGCCTCCCCCCCTCTGGCCAACGGACACACCCCTCACCCCTCCGATGGCAGCCCCGCTCAGGAGCTCATCATTAGATTTGCCGACTACCAGCCCACACAGGTAGGCACAGCGTCTCCACAAGATCCCGTACAAAATATTGTATTTATCTGTTCATAGAAAGGTTGCCATGTTTTGATCATGTGGATTTTTACCCCATATTTACAACAGATATTCAAATACTCAGTGTAAGGTTATTAAAGTTGTTGGATTTCATCTGGCTGCTTCTGTTATTAGTTTTGTGTTTCGTTTTAAATGTACTTTGTGTTGATTTGTTTGTGCCTTTAAATGTATGTACAAAGAATATGATAGTTCTGTCAAATAGAATTTTAAGCCAACTTTGCTTCTTACTTTTGCCCATCTTCTCTTCTGCTCCCTTTAGATTCGCTATTTTACCTTCCATAGCACAAAGTATTATTGGAACGACGAGGTGCAGAACTTTGAGGTTTTAACGTAAGTATACTCTGACTACATTCATGCATTTTATAGGGTTTTTAAAAAAGTGTTTGTTTTTTTTACAAGTTTGCCAACAATTTTACCACAGAATACTCATCAGTGAGCTATTTGGCTAAGGGTAATACACAGCAATATTAATCAATATTAATAGCTATATCTATAACTTCTGTTTAACTCATGAAGCGCCTGGCAATAAAGTGAACAAAACAAGGTCAATGTTGGACTAGCATCGCTGGTTTTGTTATGTGTAACTAAAAGTGTCAACTTTATGTTCCTTTTCCCTATTTAACCTTTATAGCGGCCTGGAGGATCTGCAGGTCAGCTGCTCCACCCTACACTCGGAGCACAGCGTAGGCCTGACCAGGAACCAGCAGGAGTACAGGTAACATCTGTTCAAAGGAGACGTGACACAAGTGTATATGGCATTTAAGGGGAAAGGAATTCAGGCCTGTTGGAAACCTTATTCTGTCGTTTGAGCTGTTTGCATGGTACCTGCAAATTACAAGCCCCTTGCTTATGAGGGATGTGACGATGCACAACATTTGTGGTTTTGTATGCACCTCACTCTTGGGGTCAAGGTTTGGTAGAGTGGCTCATTGGACATATTTCTTATTTTTACAGTTGAGGCACTCAAATGCTGACATAATTTCAATAAGAATAAACAACAAAATTTATACAAGAGAATAATACTGTTTTGTGAGACTCTGACCTTTATACTCTGAGGTATAAAATATAAAAAACATCCATTCTTTCCCCTAAAATGTTTGCTTTCCTTTCCTATATTTCTTATCCATCTCCACTGCTAGTTAAGGAAAAATGCCCAAAAATAATACCTTCAAAATAGCAGTTTTATAGTCTGTTTATACGTTGCTGATTAAAAGCCCATCAAGTGGAGAAACTAATCAGTGAACTCATCTGGCACTCATTTGGGTCAAAACAGCAACCTACGTATCTATTCTCTTTACTATAATGTTGTGCAACTCTGCTATTTACCGTGTGTACATTAGTGTGTGACGGTGTGTGTGTCTAAATGTGGTGGTCTGGCCCACGACACTAAACACAATGTCTCTCTCACCTCTTGTCAGGAAACTGTTCTTCGGAGTGAATGAAATTGCAGTGAAAGTGCCTTCTGTTTTCAAGCTGCTTATCAAAGAGGTAGAACCCAGTTTGCATTCAAATATGCAGTGTTTTCTTTAACTAAGAGTTTGAATTTTCCTTGAATGAAAGACAACATGTGTGGTCATTGCATTGTTTTTACACGAACATTGCCACAATTAACATGCTTCTATGCCAAATATCAATGATGTGATTTGGTGTGCGACACACAGAATTATAGACAGGCGTCTCGTCAGCTGTCAGAACTTTTGTGTCTCCTTGCAAGCTACTAATTTGTACTACCTTCTAAAGAAGTACTGATTTCCATTAAGGATAAAACATCAGATTTTTTTTCACAAGAGTGATCGATACCTTAGTCTGTTGAGATGCCAGCTTTAGTTGGTTGGTGAAAAATTGGTTGCCACTTTTACACGTTTCACAATGTACAGTCGTGAGTTGATAATCCAACCCTTATCCGACGTAAAAGAAGGTTTTACATTTAGTGTCGGATTATCGAGTCACGACTGTATTTCCTAGTAGAGCTGAAATGATTGGTTAATTATTTTTTCTCAATCAACCAATTTCAGACATGCACTGGTTCCAGCCTTCAGATGAGAATTTTGCATTCTTAGTTCTTCCATGAACACTTTATTTCTCTGGGTTTTGGATTGTTGATTGGACAAACAATTTCAGTTAGGATTTCATGTAAATGATTATGGGAGGTTTTTATGCACCTAATGAGCAATTGATCAATTAAGACAATAATAGAAACAATCATTAGTTGCAGCTCTACTTTCAAGTTTGCTAGCAGAGAACCTTGTTGATGATATTTATCTACTTTTAGTCATTGTTAAGTCAAAAGTCATTGTTTCAGTTCCTGCAAAACCAAAAATAACAAACCAATATTATATCCTGTAGAAATGCCTCAAGAAAATAGGATCAATATTTGAGAAATACTTCCGTAGGGTTAATCCTGCAAGGCCTTCGTCGCTAGAGATTCAAATGAGAGCAGTGTATAACCAGGATCTATTTTAGTAATGTAAACAGCTACTCCTCTGCTTAAGGGCATCTCTGTTCCCTGTATCTCCTACAGCGGCTACTTCGCTCTCATTATTGCTCCTTTTACCAGGTTTCTGTTGCATTTTCAGTTTATTCTAACTTGAACCCTGTTGCTTGCTAGTAAATATGGATTATCTTTTCAGTTATGTGAAGAGTTGATTAAGGAAAACTATTTGGAATATTTTCCTAATACATTTCTACAAGAGAAGTAGTTTAATGGGGTAAATACTACACTAATGCATCTCGCAGACAAACACAGTAATGTGGGTCACGGCTTGATAACATGACACGTGTGTTGGACCAAGTGAACCTCAAACACTGCTAAAGTGTGTGTAGAAAAGTGTGTAAATGTGTGCCACCAATACGTTCTACAGTTAGGTAAATAAATAATGATCACACATCTTGTAAAATGCAGTATTCACGCATATGGTAACGTTTGTATGTAACAGAATTTCCTTCACCGTCCTGATGTAATTTAAAGCAGACATCTCTGCATTTAGCTTCACCTCTGCATTTGCGCCACTAATTTCCCTCTCTGTCTCCTCCTGCAGGTCCTCAACCCTTTCTACATCTTCCAGCTCTTCAGTGTGATCCTGTGGAGTGCCGATGAGTATTACTACTATGCTGTGGCCATTGTTTTCATGTCGGTCATATCCATAGCTACCTCTCTGTACACCATCAAAAAGGTGAGGTCGACAACACGTTAAGGTTCTTTATGAGACTATTGTCATTTTTCGAAAGCTTATTTAGCAAGAATTTGATCCGTGTGCTGCCACATGTTCAGGTTTTGATTAGTGTGGCTCTAGTTTAGATTTTATGAACCACTTTTTTGGTGGAAATGTCTATTGGAAATGTGTTTGTAGTAACCCTGAGTTTCTTTTTATTAATCTAGTCTGGTTGTAGCACTAGTAATTTATTAGTCACTGCTGTATCATCCATCCATAGTTCTTGTCCAGTGTATTCTCATATTAAGATGACACCTTACTCTGCTTTTTACTTCTTTTTTTTTTTTAACCCTACTAACAATGAGTCATAATCATGCCTAGGATGGTTTGTTCATCCATGTGTTTAATTAACAGATTGTCCCTGTAATAGCTTACAGCTGTCGAAGATTTTGATAACGGTGGACTTTTTGTGTAGTTCTATTTCTTTTCTTTTGTGAAAATGGAGGGGTTTGGTTATCAGATCTTTACTTTAGATTGAACTACAGGTCAGAATGCAAGCTTTTTGTGCAAGACACTAGTAACTAAATGTCACTAAAGACTTGCCATTATGTGTCTTCTATCATTTTATCAGTACATGTCTTTCCTTTTTAAGGTTATTTTATAGTGTTGGGCTTTTGTTTGGCATTTGACAGTGTAGCTTGACAGGGAAAAAAGGTTAAAGGGGGAGGTATGTGCGTTATGTGGCATTCACCTTCACCATTTGACCACAGAACGCCCTCTCATTTCTGTTTTTTTTTTTTTTAAATCTCAGATTGTTTGAAGTGCAACTCATATATATGGAGCACTACAACAAGTACCAAAGAGAATGCAGAGGAATGCATGTTTAAAGAGTCTTTAGAGTTTTACCCGTCACTGCATGCGTCACAGTAACTGAACTACCCCAGTGCTATGACAGACTCCCTCGCTGCCCGGTCATATCTAATCCAGGGATTTCAGGCTAACATAAAGGCTCATCTGCACACGGTCTGCTGCCCCTGGACTCATAGCTCGCAGACTCAAATGAAAACCCTCCTGTGGTCAGGTGTTTGTGGGAATCAAGAAGCTGTGTAAAAGATTTTAACCGCTGTTTTCTTTCTTCTCTTTCTCCAGCAATATGTCATGCTTCACGACATGGTGGCAGCTCACAGTATTGTCCGTGTGTCTGTATGCCGAGCCAATAACGGTTTGTAGGACTTTTTTTGTTTTTGTCTCTTTTTTTTTTGCAGATTGCCCATGTAGAGTCATTTAAATAGTAGAACAGCATGTGTAGCTCTTTCTTGCTTTTCTAGAGAGCGTTTTCCAAACCAAATCTGACAGTAGACATTTTTCCGCTTCTGTGCTGGGCCAGACTCAATTACACAGTCACCATGCTTTGGCTGTCCTCCAGATGGCTGCTACAGCGAGACACTGCAGAGTTAAGAGAGAGGGAGTGTATGTAAGACAGTGGGTGCAGCATATGCATATATTCAAAGGCATGGTTTCTTTTATGGCTCTGTTCTTGTACGTTTGCACACCTTTTAAAACAATGTCTGCAAAAATTATGCCTAAGGACCGACAATACCATCAGGTGTCTTTAACAGCTGTAGCGAACCAAAATTAATTTCTGAGTTGTCCAAAGGAGAAAACAAAACTTGTGTTTAGAATCAAACGTTGATGTAGAAGCTCAAACATACCTTTAATTTTTGTTCATGTGTCCATTTATCACGCCACTGTTGTGATGCCTCAGCTTTTTTTTCCCTGCTGCCTCTAGAGGTGTGAGTAATGAAAGATGTGCTGAACAAGACTCTGAGCCTTATGCACACAAAACATTTCCTCATCCCTCTCCCTGTCCACCATCTGCTATTGTTGGCTTATGCACTTTTTTTTTTTTTAACCTTTCTTCACATTTATTTACCGTCTTCTGTTTTATTCCCCATGATGCTCATCACCTGCTTGTGTTTAATGCACACATTTATCTTATTGCACCATTTTCACCCCGCCTTCTCGACAGATATCGAAGAGATTTTGTCTACTGATCTGGTGCCTGGCGATGTGATAGTCATCCCCAGCAATGGGACCATTATGCCGTGTGACGCTGTGCTGGTCAGCGGCACCTGCATCGTCAATGAAAGCATGCTCACAGGTTAGATGTTGAAATATTTTTGTTGTGTAATTTCCAAACAGCAAACTGCTTTTCTGGTATATTTCCTGCAGCCCGTCCTAATATAAGTCTACCTTCCATCAGGTGAGAGCGTTCCTGTGACAAAGACCAACCTCCCAAACCCGGGCCCAGGGGAGAGGGAGGAGGAGGCTGATAGTGCCTACAACACAGAGGAGCACAAGAGACACACACTCTTCTGTGGCACCAGTGTCATCCAAACCCGCTTCTACACGGGCGAACTGGTCAAGGCTGTGGTGGTCCGCACAGGTCAGTCTGGTCAAGTTTTAGGAACTGTAATGCTTGGATATTGTGTAAGTTGTCTTTGACTCTTTTTTTTTTTTTTTAGGGGACTGTTGCTGTAGCAGTGATATATTAAAATAACATATATATACATATTGTTTTTGGCGCTGGCACAAACTCTTGTGTGATCTTGCATCCAGCAGTGACTGCAGTCTTTTGCTCAAGATGTTTTTTCCTTAAAGTGAACTCAGTGACATTGACTTTTTCGCAAACAATAAAAGACTAACATTAGTCTAAGGACGCACCTTTCAAACACTACTGTTCCTTGTTACAATAGCAACGTAGCATTTCAGAGATTTGTCTTTTTCATTCAGGCAGTCAGCGTTTTCTATGATTTGCTAAATACGTGTCACATTTCATTTGAGCCCTCTTTAGAAGACTTTTGTCACCAACACCACATCTTAAGAGATGTGATGAAAGGAAAGTACAACATACAGTGTTTTAAAAACTTTGACTGGAAACTTCTTGATCCAGGTTTCAGCACAGCCAAAGGCCAGCTGGTGCGCTCCATCCTTTATCCCAAACCCACCGACTTCAAGCTGTACCGTGATGCCTACCTCTTCCTGTTGTGTTTGGTGGCTGTGGCTGGAATCGGCTTCGTATACTCCATTGTCCTCAGTGTCATGAACAAGGTAATCAAAGAAGTAACGAGAGTAGATTAAAAGAATAAAGTGTTCTGATTTGCAGAGAGACGTGAGAAAATTAGAGCATTTGCTGGCTCTGTCTTTGTTGATTTACAATCATAAAAAATACATAAT
Organism: Stegastes partitus; assembly: GCF_000690725.1. NCBI lineage: Eukaryota > Metazoa > Chordata > Actinopteri > Pomacentridae > Stegastes > Stegastes partitus. The sequence continues at coordinate 151,211 of NW_007578238.1, forward strand.
TTTTACAATATAAACTATTTTTTTATGTCAGTGTTCACAGCAAATTTTTTAAAACTTATTTGATGTTTGTAATATGTGTGTTTCTTTTTCATTCAAGCACAAACTATGTAAGTGGTGCCCTGTTTCTTACTCAAAGCTGTTTACAATCAGACCTGAAAGCAGGTCAGTGTAGCAGTCTAATCTGTTGACCACTGACCGGCTCACTGTGGCAGAGAATTAAGAGATTTCTACCCACCACATGGCAGATTCATTCACAGTAATAGAGCTTTCATTAGCTTATGATGTTCTTTTTGCAAACACGTTAGCATAGAATTGCACAGCAGATCACTCGAGTCCTTTTTTCCACAGTCTGATGAATCGTGATCTCTGTTTTGGCCTTGGTTTGGTCTGCCAATGCCTCAGAATATTTCATTGGTGGTATTGGCTTGAGAAACATTCCCCTCACTTTGAAGGGACCTTGTTATGTCGCTCTGGGCGAGTACAGGTCCATCTTAGCTACTACAGGTACATCCAAGAACCCAGAAGGAAAGATTTTGACTTTGTTCAGAAAGTCTAGGGAAAATTACATTTTTACAGTCAAATGATTTCAATTTTTGATTCAATACTGTTTCATAGAGAGTCTGGTGAGATGTGAAAAAGCTTTTCTGTCTCAGAGTCAGTCACCCACTGTCTGTGACTGTAGGCGTAGCCGCCCACGAGTCAGTCAGATTGGCCATTTTTGGATTTTTTTTTGTCGAGTGAGGGTGAATTGTGAATCCTTGTTTGGTGTGGATTTCTACCAGGAGAGGTGACAGCCAAAGACAAAAAGATCATCAAACATGCAAAAGTCTGATCTGTCTTTCTTCTGCCTGCCAGGTGCCAGCTAAGACCATCATAATCGAGTCCCTGGACATCATCACCATCACTGTGCCACCGGCGCTGCCAGCCGCCATGACAGCTGGCATCGTGTATGCCCAGCGACGCCTAAAACGCATTGGCATTTTCTGCATCAGTCCACAGAGGATCAATATCTGCGGGCAGATCAATTTGGTCTGCTTTGACAAAGTAAGTTTCTTACTTATTTAAATTTAGGAGAAATATAAAATGATATAGGCAATAGTTGAATTAAAACACCTACTGAGTAGCAAAGCAACCAAGTACCAAGTCATATGAAGAAGTGACTAGTGATGTTGCCCACTTACCGTCTGGTAATTAAGATCAACTTGAACTGATTAAGTTAAATTTGATTGTGTTTCTTATTTCTTCTTCAAGACTGGGACTCTGACAGAAGATGGATTAGATATGTGGGGAGTCCAGAGAGTTGAGAACGGCAGGTAGGTTGGTGTGTAATTTAGAAAATATGAAGCTACCACGGTTGTGATGTGTTTTGGCTGCATCCCAATGAAGCTTTGGAAATGTGAAGTCATTGTTTTATTTTTGCCATTGGTAAGCTGCTGTTGCTTTACTGGTTACCTTGGGGAGAGGATTTGGAATGAACTGAAGCGTATTTTGCTGAAAGTCTCTTTTAAAGTCCCTGCAAATGCTGACATTTTGCTGAGCAGTTGGGAGGTTTCTGTAGCATGAATCAGTGGTATAGGCATTTATATTCTCATCTTGAGATACTTTATTCACAGCACAAAATTAACAAAGTCGTTTTTTTCCTTATTGCATTGCATTTGTGAGAGTAAAACTTTTTTCTTTGTCCACCATTTACATCTCCTGTCTCTCCAGTTTCCACCTGTCAGAGGAAAATGCCTACAAGGAGAATCTTGTCAAGTCCCAGTTTGTGGCTTGCATGGCCACCTGCCACTCTCTTACCAAAATAGAAGGCCAGCTGTCTGGAGATCCACTAGACCTCAAAATGTTTGAGGCTACAGGCTGGGTGAGTTGCTCTGCATCTATACATACGCTTCACACGAGGGCAGCACAGTGACAAATTGATTACTCAGGTCACCTTTGAAAGTTGTTGTTGTCGTAGGTAGAACAACAACAACTTGGAATCCATTTTGTCTTTGTGTGTGTGTAACAGAGAGGGAATCAAAAGAGAGCCAGACAAATATTTACCTGTTCCCCTACAGTACCTCCTAAACCTCTTGTGGACATACACCCCTGCCTGTTAATAAGCAGGCTGGATACCATTTGGTCACATAAAAGTCACAACGGCAATCTTACTAAATTGGACATGTGGACATGTGGATCTGAAGTCTGCATGAATGTAGTAACACTGATGAAGAGGCTGAGTTAAGAGAGGTGCTTACAGGTCTGTAACAAGACTGTCAACAGACAGTGAGGGTTATACATTAAACACAACTTCCTGGACTGTCTGGACTCGCATGTTAGATGTCAAATATTGCTCACCCCCACCCCCCCCGGACAGTCTTGGCATGTCTGAATAGGAACATAAACTTATGTCTGGACGACGCATTAATGACTTAAAAAGCCAATAATGTTACATATTCTATGTCTAGAGAAATCTTTATTGTTGTCTGATCCCTTTTGTCTTTTTGTGTATTTGTTCTTTTTTTTTTTTTTTTTGCCTTGGTCTGCCCAGATCCTGGAGGAGGCCACTGAGGAGGAAACATCACTACACAATCGTATCATGCCTACTGTAGTTCGACCCCCAAAGCAGCTGTTGCCCCCAGAGCCTGCTGTGTCACCAGAACAGGACATGGTATGTACAGCAACCCAGCTGTTCAACGGGACAACCATGGACCTTTAAAGATTGGATCTATTATATAAATATGTGTAACAATGGTCATCAAGGAGACAGATATTTGCAGTAAAAAGTAAATTCTTGGTGTCAAGATTTTGAATAACACACACCTTAAAAGAAAATGTTGAAATTCTTTTGTTAATTCATGTTTTACGTATGTTTAATTAAAGGAGAACGTTGTGACATTTACCCTTCAGTGTCGATAGGCGAGTACTTGTGACGTGTAAACGGTCAGAGTGCTGTGGCCGGGAATTGCTTTAAACCACAAGGGTGACTACAGACATAGAAAAGTGGCGGCATCGAAGTAAATTATTTAATTGGAAAGTGGTTTTAAAATGTAATAATAATACTGGTAATCAGAAAAGACTGGATATCAGCTCCAGTGATCGTCCTGGTTAATAATCGCTCCTAATCCAAGCATTTAAACCAGATTTTCTTGTGCATTTCATGTGGCCTCCAATGACCGTCATAGCGTAACAGCGACTTGTTTTTAATCTAAAGAACTGTTATTTTTGTTTTGACATTTAGTTTTTTTGTTCTTTTTTCTGTTATTATAGGAACTCTATGAGCTCTCGGTAAGTAATCTGCTTCTTTTTAAAAAATATTGTTTTTATAATGCAGTTTTAAAGGACTGTAGGCTTAAGAATAAGTAGTGACCGGCAGTTGTCTAAATAGTGTTGTTCATTTACATTTTATTTAAATGTAAGGCTTTTCAAAAATGTTTTCAGAAATTGACTGACATTGTAGTGACTAGTCAAGTAAAAGGTAATTGAAACTTGTAAAATGAAGCATGTTTTTTGTTCAGTACATGTGATATAATCTAATCTCAGTCACATTCATTATGTTGTCAGCAAAGTACTTTCCTCTTTTATTTGTATTAATAATCATTTTTCTTTGACCAGATGGACATTTTGTCTTTTTCTTCTCAACTTCTTTTTGAAATAAATTCTAAAAGCTGCTGTTTTGTCTGTGGATGTCTGTGTGTGTGTGTGCAGTCAGCGTATGAGATAGGTATTGTGCGCCAGTTTCCTTTCTCCTCAGCGCTTCAGAGGATGAGTGTGGTAGCTCGTTTACTGGGGGAGAAACGTATGGATGCCTACATGAAAGGTGCTCCAGAGGTGGTGGCTAGTCTCTGCAAGAAAGAGACAGGTGAGGTGTCCAGAAACTATCCCTGCTATGGTAATGAGTACAAGTAGAAAGCACTGTAAAAACACGTTACTTGTGCCCTGCTGGCTTGGGAGAATTACATTAAAATCAAGCTGTATTATGTTTTCGTTCCTCTTTGTCTACAACTAAGCTCAGGTACAAAAAAAAGAAAAAAACATTTATTGGAATTTGAACAATGAGCCAAGTACCTTGTGATGTGAACAATGTCACAAAGTCTCATTAAGCTTTTTATATTTTGGCTCAGCTGAGGTGCAAAGCCAACAATGACTCTCTCCAAGTAGGTCATTCCTCACAAAACAGAACATTTCCTCACCATTTTTAGGCCATTTTAACTGTTTCTTCGACAAATTTAATGTGTTTGTGGTATATATAATAAAATAATAAAGAATTATGTTTTGTGATATATCAAACATTCTGGGTGTGAATGTGAGTGTGCTTGGTTGTCTGTCTCTAAGTGTAGCCCTGTGATAGACTGGTGACCTGTCCAGGGTGTCCCCGGCCTTCACCCTGAGTCAGCTGGGATAGACTCCAGCCTCCCATGACCCTAGTGAGGATTAAGCGGTGTATAGATAATGGATGGATGGATGGATACATCAAAAGTCAAAAGTGTTTGCCAGACTCTTTAGAAGAAGCCTGACCTGAGTAAGCCACAGCAGTTTGTGTGTTCTTTACCTGCTACCTGTCTAACTGTACCTATTTCTTTAATTTTCAGTGCCAGAGAACTTTGCAGAGGTTTTGGAGGGCTACACCAAGCAGGGCTTTCGAGTCATTGCTCTGGCTCATCGCCGACTTGAATCCAAACTCACCTGGCACAAGGTCCAGAATATCAACAGGTAGTGTGCTGTATTTTGTTGTTTTTGAACTTCATTTCAAACCCTGAGAAGTCTAGGCTGAAGGCTGCTGCAGCTTTTTAGCACACTGCTTTACAGTGCTGGCCTTAAAAAGTCATGCCTACATTCCTTTAGTAATGATCAAAATAAGGAAATCTGATGAAGACACGCGGTTAGGAATTCCTCAAAAGTAAAGTGATTTACCGTGAAGAGTTGGGATTCTTAGTTTAGGTTCATTGATACATGGGTACGAATGTGTGTGTGTTTGTCTTTGAACTAGAGATCACATTGAGGCGAACATGGAGTTCCTTGGTCTTATCATCATGCAGAACAAGCTGAAGCCAGAAACCCCAGCAGTGCTGCAGGATCTTCATCGAGCCAACATCCGTACTGTCATGGTTACTGGTGAGAACAAACCAGTGTTTTGCAGCATTACAGTTAGTCATAAGAAAAGACTCACAGATGTGCAAACAACAAATTACTGTACCTGTACACTTAAGGTTTATCTCTGTAGCTGGTTAACTGTCTTGAAGTGTCATCACACAAACACCAAAGTGATGTTCTGTGATTCAACCCTTGAATAGATATGTTTAATCCTTCTGGTTTTTTGCTGAGCTGTACCCGCAACCTCAGCTAGAAAATATTTTTAGTTGAGGTTTGTCTCAAAAAAGGACAATTTGTCATAAAACATGTCACATAAAGGCTGAAAAGAATTCAGGTAATTATGACTGATTCATGATCTTCATGTACTTAATGGTATTTCAGACTCAGGCTTCCAATCAAACTCATTTTGTATTGTCACAATGGAAGGACACTGAACTTCTATTTCAAGTCACCATCAGTCTCAGGCAAACTCTTGGTGAAGTTATTATTTATTTATACGTCTTTTATCTCAGTTAACCCTTCTGGGTGGCCTTAAGGTCACAAATTTCAGTTGATGGTAAATCTAAAAAAAATTATCAGAAAAGCTTGTAGGAAAAAAGTAACTGAAGTATGGGGTTTTGTGGAAAGATTATAACTCTGTTCACGTTGCAGGTGACAACATGCTGACGGCTATCTCTGTGGCCCGGGACTGTGGAATGATCCCTCCCCAGGACACAGTCATAATTGCTGATGCCCTCCATCCCCATGATGGACAAGCCGCCAAGATCACCTGGAGATACGCTGACAAGCCCACCAAGACGTCTCGCCTCGAGGTGAAGCACTGGGGCTAATCCTAAAATACATTTATTTACAAAATGCAGTCTAATATAGCAGCTGAATATGATATATGAAAACACGGCATTCTTAATTGGTAACATAGTTTGAAAAGTTTGTTGAACTCTATAGTAATTATTGAGGCCTGTATTTACCTAATAATGTATTGACTCTAGGCTGCAAGGTGGAGCGGTGGTTAGCACTGTTGCCTCGCAGCAAGAAGGTCGCCGGTTTGCGTCCCAGTGAGGACACCCGGGATCTTTCTGCATAGAGTTTGCATGTTCTCCCCGTGCAGCGTGGGTTCTCCGGCTTCCTCCCATGGTCAAAAAACACGTTGAGGTTAATTGGTGATTCTAAATTGTCTGTAGGTGTGAATGTGAGTGTGCTTGGTTGTCTGTCTCTAAGTGTAGCCCTGTGATAGACTGGTGACCTGTCCTGGGTGTCCCCTGCCTTCACCCTGAGTCATCTGGGATAGACTCCAGCCCCACCGCGACCCTAGTGAGGATTAAGCGGTGTATAGATAATGGGTCAATAGATGTATTGACTCTATTCCATATTTCCATTCCGTTAACAGGAAGTGAACATTAGCTTGGAGGATGTGTGCCACGTAGATGAACCCAAAACACAAGAACTGTACCACTTCGCTATGAACGGAAAATCATTTGCTGTAATCGCTGAGCATTTCCCCGACATGCTTCAGAAGGTACGAGTCTCTTAAAAGGATTGAAAACACTCAATATTTTCTGTAGCTAACCACTGTTTTTAAGAAACTATTACCTCCATGATATGTAATATTTCTGGTGTTTTTCTTGTGTTTTTTGCCTTGTAGCTAGTCTTGCATGGTACAGTGTTTGCCAGAATGGCGCCCGACCAGAAAACTCAGCTCATTGAGGCACTGCAAGGAGTAGAGTGAGTATTTAGGCCAACCACATGATGCAGCTTTGGCAAGTTATTGGTAGAAGCACATTTCTGTCAAAACTAGAAAAAGTGCAATGGATACAAATGATCATTTTATCTTTTTTTTTTAATCATTTGTCAAAATGCATAAAGTGGTAACATTGAGCTCGGAGTCACTGCTCTTTATTATTTGCTCGCAGCTACTTTGTGGGAATGTGTGGAGACGGAGCAAATGACTGTGGGGTATGTACAGCTGCTTTAAAAGCATTTATTCGTGTGACAGTAACAGGTTTTAATGCTCAGAGTTTGATTGCAGTATGTATATTAACTGTCTTTTTGCCTCCCTTCACCCAGGCTCTGAAGAGGGCTCATGGTGGGATCTCTCTGTCAGAGCTCGAAGCCTCAGTAGCCTCTCCTTTCACCTCAAGAACCCCCAACATCTCCTGTGTTCCCAGTCTCATCAGGTCTTTCTTTACTTCTTCTTATTGTCATGCAGTTCCAGAATAGTTAAAGTGAGAATTTACAACTGGCTTCTTTGGTAGATGCAGCATTTTGTGTCATGTGGTGTCCTTTAGGATGTTGGCTCTGTTGCCAAGTTTTAAAAATAATCAAACTAACAATGTTTAGTTTGGTGCTGTCCATGTCCCTGTCAGCTACTTACAGTGCTGATTATATATCATCTACAATACTGTAGCATATATATATAGACAAATAAACAGTGTCACACGATCATTCACACCTGTTAGAGGACATTTTTCCAGCTAAATGTTGGATAGAGAGATGACACAGTGTTTTCTTGCTTTTACAGGGAGGGCCGTGCTGCTCTTATCACCTCCTTCTGTGTGTTCAAGTTTATGGCCCTCTACAGCATCATCCAGTACATCAGCGTCACCCTCCTCTACTCTGTACGTAATACCGCCTCAGCAGTAATTATGGAACCAATGAGAGATCCAGTGAATTCATCTGATCATTACTATTGACGTTTTTGGTTTATTAGATCCTCAGTAACCTTGGAGACTTCCAGTTCCTCTTCATCGACATTGCTATCATCCTCCTGATTGTCTTCACCAGTAAGTACAAAAAACCTGGGGCTGACATGTTTTTTTGTTTTTTTTTTTAAACCCCCCAAAATGGATTTTGTCCCTAACTTTCTATAATGTTACGCCTTTTCTCATCACCTTAAATGTCCCTTTTCTGCTCATCAACCTTTCCTCTGCTCCTCCTCAGTGAGTCTGAACCCTGCGTGGAAGGAACTGGTGTCACGGCGCCCTCCATCAGGTCTGATCTCAGGGCCTCTGCTGTTCTCTGTGCTGACCCAGATCCTCATCTGCTTGGGCTTCCAGACCATAACATTCCTTTGGGTCCAACAGCAGCCCTGGTACACAGTCTGGACGCCACTTACAGAGTGAGCAGCTGCGATTATTTCTGGTGTTCAGTGACCAAACCAAAAAGAAAGCCTCATGACACCACTGTTTGCTGGATTTGATTTGAGTTTTATGGGACATTTTAAAAAGTATCAGTAATATTTTGTATGTTGACAACAGTGTGAAAATTTGCCTCTGTCCCTACTCAGTGTCTGCAACCGCACATTACACATTAACGTGTCCGACCACAACGACACAGAAGTGGACGACCACAACATCCAAAACTTCGAGAACACCAGCCTCTTCTACGTCTCCTGTTTCCAGTATCTGATTGTTGCCATCGTTTTCTCCAAGGGCAAACCGTTCAGGCAGCCGAGCTACAAGAATTGTAAGAAACTCCGCTTCTGAACAATAATGAATGCGTCCTAAAAATGGTCACAGAGTTATTTTTCTACACTGTAATTTTGTGCTTGTGTGTCCTCTCCACAGGGCCTTTTGTGGTGTCTGCCGTGACTTTGTATTTCTTCCTGCTGTTCATCATGTTCCACCCCATCGAAGGCATTGACGAGTTTCTAGAGGTAGGAAGAAATTAAATACGCGCCCTTACTCAGCTCCAGTGTGGCCTTTGTTCTCTTACAGTGTTTGCAGACGCTTGAAGCCTAAAACAATGTTGATAATGATCGCTTCAGGAATTGTTCCTGTCACCAGAGTTATGAGTGTCTCTCTCGTCGGTACAGATTGTTTGTGTCCCATTTGATTGGAGGGTAAAACTTTTCCTCATCATCCTGGTCAATGCGGCCGTGTCTGTTTTGGTTGAGGTAAGACACACACGATAACACGGTAACAGTTGATGTTTTTCTCATGTTCAGTTTTTGTTTTTTCATGCAGTGTGCTCATCTTTGTCTCATTTAGCCGGACAGCAGGATCAATCTTGCGTTGTTAGAAGAAATTATGTTGTGAAGTGAGAATGTCTTGCCTTTAATGAGGCAAACTACTGTCTGTAGTAGTTAACCCTAAAAGTGTGTGATTGTTTTTTGTTAAAACGTATGCATTTGTGGGGCTTCTGAAATTTCACAAAGCAGCATTTTTGTCTTGTCTAATTTGTTTTTTCCAGTAGACAGATGCTTTGTAGATGTTTTTTTCTGCAAAACTTTGGCTAACTTATGCTGACTTGCTGCCTCAGTGGACCAGTGTCACGATGTTTCTGCCTTCCTTTGATGTTTGCCTTTACGTGCACTGCTTAGCGTACACCCCAGATGATGCTTCTTCCTAAACTACCAGTGCAAATTCCTTTCACCTATTAAGTGAATTTAGAAGAGGCAACCAAAATGATTCTGCACATAATCAAAAACTTCAGCACAGTTTGCATTATTTCAAGACTAGCATCCATGGACTCTCTCCTTACTAATTTAATGCAATTTTAACCTCACGTGTAATGATTAACACACAGCTAACTGGAAGAAGAAGAAGTTGCCATGCTTCATATCTTAAAAGCTCTGGTACAGTGTGGCTCTAAAAAACAGTTGAACGCCACTGTGCAAAAAAAAACAATAGCAGGAGCTATGTGAAATCAAAGTAGCCTCTCTGTAATTCTTTCCCCTGCCCACTGCGCTATTCCATAGACCTTCATCCTTGACATCGTCTTATGGAAGCTTGTGTTCAGCCGAGACAAACAGGGCAACTTTGGCGTCACCCCTGCCGCCCCGACACCACAGGTTGGGAAAATCTGACACCTTCTTCTCTAGCCCTTTCCTTTCCCTCTTGTGTGGTGTTTCCTCTCTCTGTCCCCACTTCTTTCTCTAATGTTGCGAAGCACACCTTCTAATGTAACTGCTAACCAAGACATGCATGTGCAAGACCCCCCAGTGTCGTTCTGATCTGTGTGCCCCTGCTGCCTCCCTCTCCGGGGTGTGATAACGCTCACAATCGAAGACAAATACTTCACTTCGTATAATTTTTTTAATGTGTTTTGAAGTTTAAAGCTACTGGTTGTTGCTGAGAAGAGGGCCTTTACACAGTTACTTTCTAGTTTTTACATTTCAGAATTTCAAAATTTAAGGAAATGAAAGTTGTCAGTCAGAATGGGATTAGACAGGAAGCAGTCTGAGGTCCATGAGGTCACATGCTGGAACTGTTGCACTACTTCTTTTTCTAACCAGTTGCAGAAAATATAAAAAAGTAACAGAAGAAGTCTTTAGATTCCAGCAGTGATGGAAGTAAACTGTTAAGGTGGTGACACACATCACAGTATGACTAAATTTGCTGTATGTGTGTAGTTTCTATATGTGCTTCTATAATGTAGATCACATCTATCAGCTACAGTAAGTCACTGTTAGAAAACCATTTCCAAGCCTTGGATATCTCCCATTGCTTCCCATTCTTCTTCCCCTCGTCTACTGTACCTCCAATTCCAGTCTGTCAGCCCTAATGAGCTCTGTTTGCTGCCCTTACCTGTTAGCTTCCCTGCTAGCTTTTAGATTTTCCGTCACGTACGACATGTTTGAAGCCGATGCAGTCGACACTTAAATGTCTTTGTCATTGAAGGGTTAATTGATCAAATTTTAATTCTTTTTTTTTTTTAATTATTATTTTGTGAAGATCTGCTGTGGAATCCTTGGTTTGTTTGATCTTTGACTCCATGAGCTTGTTTTTAAGGAGTAGGCTCAGTTGTTAAACTGTCTATTGCCAACTCCTTTAAACTATTATCATGCTGAATTTTCTTTTGAATGACTTGCATGCATGCAAACTTTTGCAGTTAACTATTGTAAAGAAATATGCCTGCGTATTGCGAATCCAATGGTGCTTATTCAATTCAATATTATGCATGATATAGTTGGAGTAGCATGCGACTGATTTGTTAGCAAAAGTGGGTTAGAAAATCGGGACAAAGCATGACACCTTTTCACGGAGTCTTTTGTCTCTCCTCTTTCTTCCTTCATGTGACATTTTGGTTTCATTCATTTGTTTGTCTTTGATGCCGTGATGTTTTCAGGGAGTCATTGACCTGCGAGCGTACAAGTGTCTGTCCCGGATCTGCTGCCCACGCAAGATGGCGCCCAAAGCTCGCTACATGCATCTGGCCCAGGAGCTCAGTGTGGATCCAGACTGGCCTCCAAAGCCGACCACCACCACCGAAGCCAAGCCACGCCCAGAAAATGGCTCTGACTATCAGATCATAATCAACTCCTAGCACCCCCACAGCTCCCACTACTATCCAATCTCCACTTTTCATACAGGAGACATGCATACGAGGTGTGTTTAGTAAATACCCTTATTTAAATGGAAGCGTCACCAGATAATTGCTTGTCTTCACTATTCTTGCGTCTAGTACTGCAATATTGCAATATTACTGCAGAAACCATAAGATTACACACAAGTACCAAATACAATTAAGGTTTAGTTGTTTCAGTACTCTTCTCTCTCTGGCTCACCCCATCGCACGTGCTCAGGTTTCATTTGCATGTCATGAAATGTCTTTTAAGCATTATTACCATCATGTTTAAATCCCATCCTCAATTGCAATGTCTGGTCCCCAAAGCTGAGCAGCATTGGGCTTAGGCTGGGAGGAGGGCTGATAAACCAGGTCAAATTTGTGCATTGACCCTTTCAAGTCGACTGCCAATACAGGTTTAACGTCCCCTCACTTTGTCTGTGTGAACGGAGGTGTAAAAGAGAGCCCAAGTCCCACTACACTTCAGCGCTATCCTCTCATGTATCTATCGGATCAAAGTTGTTTGAATGCAAGAAGTAATTACTTTTATAATTTACAAGGTCTTCAGGTTTCATTAGCTACCGCAGTTCTAGATTTTCGAGTAAAATGGCCTCTGCAATTCTTTCAGAGAGCACTGACAGACGATGGAGAAGTACGTATAGGATAAAATAGAATGAAGAAGGGTTGTACGTTGGCCTTCCAAAGGTCAACTCAATTTGACTGGCTCTGAAAACGTGCGTACAAGGATTGATTGATAATGAACGAGTGTGTAAGAGTTTGAGAAAGGTGATGGAAGCAAAGCACGTAGAGCTGGGATATTCTGTTGATGGATGTAAAAATGTGGGGATGGATTTGATCATACAGCCGCAAGAAGCATCAAAATTCCACTCTGTGCTTCTCAGCAGGTGTTCGCAGGCCATAGCTGGTGTGAGTCCTATTGCTACTGTGTAGTGGTCTTATACAGCTAATGTACATATACATAGGAACGTTTTCATGTGGGAGCTTAACCACCTGGCGACCCCTCATCAGAGAGCATAGACATGTAAACAAAAAGGAGTTTAAAGGTCACAATGATTCCCAGAAATGAATGAAATTACTCATTTGAGACCAACATTCAGTCAGTTGTTAGTTTGGAGTCTTAGAATAGCTGCAGTCAATATTGTTTTCAAGTTTGTATATGCATATATATGCATATCCTATTGACTGTCGAAGGCAGATTACACATTTGAAAAAGTAAAGAAAATAAATCGAAATATGTCTACATTATGTATAGGGCTTGAAAATTGCACTATTAGTTTTAAAATCATACTGTTGTCCTTGGAGACTTTTATTGAAATCCAATGAAATGTAGAAAAATATTATTTTTTTAGGTTGCAATTAGGCAAGGAAGGTTTAGGGTAAGTGGATTTTTAAAATTGCATGACTTAATCACAAAATACATAAATCAAAACAGATCAACAACAAAAAAGGTGGCTTTTTCCTCATAATTTAGTCACAGCTTTCAAAAACATGTAGGACCTGGCATGTAAAATTCAAAGTAAAGGACTTAAAGAGAACAGTGAGGAAGATGGATGTACTTGTGCAGGCTGGGACTTGTGGCAAGGTGTCCATTGGGTCTGAGTTGAACTGCAGGGATTTTAACAAAGATATGGGTGGATAGAAATACAAAAAAAAGAACAAAAGAGAGATGATATCTCATCATGAACTCAGATATGTTTTTCTCTCTGTGACAATTTTATTGTATAATACCAGGATCCCCCTAAATTAATGACTGAATACTTGTCAACCATAACAGTATTTTGTACTTTGACATTAATGCTAACATAGCATGCTAACATATTACTCTATCATGGTAAGTGTTAGCATCACATGCTAATACCAGCGTGACCTTCCCTCTTGCACCTTCCCTCAGTCCATGCTGCTTTGCCTCACTTGCTCTGCCTCAGACGTGTCTGTACTTTTCATCTGTCACAATATGTTTTCTAGTATGTAATGGGCTTTGTATGCTCATGGGCTGTGAACGTAGCTACAAACCCTTAACCTTGTGTTTGCATCTATGAGCCATGTCCTGTCAGCAGACAACATACAAAGACTTGCATGAAGCCAGCACCCTGTCGCCGTGTTCGGAAGACTTGATGGTTGCAATACTAGAACTATTACTACAAATATACATCATTACTGTAGAATTAAGCTACATTTACATTGCCATCACTGTACTACAAGAAAAATCTGTACCAGAAACAGCATGCATCTGGCAGGTTGTCTTGGACACTTAACCACATGCATGAGACCATATGAATCAAAGCGTCCTACATCTTCAAACTCCCTAGAGATTGGCTGCAGAAATCTAGAAGTACTTAGTAAATGTCCTTTTTTAAAGAAGATTTCTTCCTATGGAAGACTGATTATAAGTGTGATACCAAGTAAATTAAGGCAAAAAATTGTGCATCTCATCGACGTGCCACTAACGGCTATTTCAAAGCATCCATGTAACAGCACAGCCGGCATAAACTGTATGCTGATTACACAGCTGTATCCATGTATTACACATAGACTACCTGCATAGAGAGTTAAGGGCTATATTTTATGTTCATTGCTCTTTCTTTGACATTTAAAGTGATGCTCCTGGAAACCGATTCTTTTACACTCACTCATTAGACTCACTAGACTTTGAATGTAGCTCTAAAGTTTGTAGCTTTATCCTTCACGAAACCTGATGGCGGAAATTCAGTCAGACTCCATAGTGACATACTGAGGAAATGAAGCAGTACACCGGAGAAGCAGGTTATACTCCAAGATAGGACTTTGAAGAGCTTTTATTTTCAATTTCAGCCATTAAAATAGAGAAATTGCAAACTTTTTAAAACCACATTTAAAGCTGATGGTGTTTAAAAAGAAAGATTTCCAGTGAAGTGTCACCTTAAAACAAAGATTGCGACTCACATGCAACAGATTACCAGTATCAGTGTAAGTGTATACTTTGCATAGCAGTCTACCTTTCATGAATCGTGTAGTTTCAGTATTTTCCGAGTCCTTATGAGTGGTTGTGTGACGCCATGTCAAAAGAATGTCACACTAAATGTAATGTTGCTGTCCTCCTGGAAAAATTAAGCAAACAACGTCTCAGACATCCAGTAACAGCGCTGTACTTTCTGACACTCTGTCATGTATGTCACACGGCATTGCATTTATCTCGTCCGTTGACTATTCATTATTCACAATATAGAAACAAAATCGCAGCACATTTCTTGTAATACCAATATCATATTAGTTACACCAAGATTCGCTCAGTTGCTAAAAGCCATTGTCTGTTGAGATATATGTAGTAACATTTCACATTCATAGGAAAAGTGAGCTCCATGTTGTTTTCAAGATGAGTTAACATGTAACCACAGTTTCCATGGATGCATTGTTTATTATTATGTTGTGGGTAAACTGTCAGCGTTAGAAGGATGTGGTGATGATGATGTGTACAGATGAGAAGTGCAAAACGTGGTTCAAACTTGACAGTTTTGTGCCACTTTGCAGAGTGATTCTCATCCAGTATGTCATCAAAACTTATTCCTGTTGGATTTAAACGACGCTGCTGATGTGCCCAAACACTGGTCATAAAAAACCATGCCAGTTTCTCTGCTTTTGAGTTATTCAGTGGTATTTTTATTTTTGCTTTTTTCTCTGGATACCTACTGAGGCTAAGATTGAATGTTGTGTAAAGAACAAAATTTAATGCAATGCAATACTACAGTTATTGATTTTATTTCCAAAGACTTTTCATCACACTTGTACTGGTTGTAGAGGGAGAATGAAAGAAAAGTTTAATTTTAGCCTGTAGCCAGTTCTGTCAATTGATTTGACATAGCAGAGGTGGACTTTAAGGGGTGATAATAATATTATTAGAGGTTGGATTTTATCTGTATATATGAGATGTACATTTCTAACGTGTGCATAAAAGTCAAAAAATATTTAGTTATAATTTTTTTTTTTTTTAATTATCAAAGGGCTGGTGTGTCTTTTTCCACTTTTTTGGTACTGTGTACAATCAGTTGTCTACTTTTGATTTGTACTGTCTGTTGGGCTTTATTTGTACTTTCACTTTTGTTATGGAGTTGCTTTATCTTGGATCTTTCTTTTGTGGGCATCAATCCTGGGCATTTATTTCATGTTTTGAATCAGTTATTGCAAAGTATGATCGGGACTTGTGCATCAGTATTTGCTTTGTCTCGGGTAAACAAAATGCAGCAAATGTCTATTTTAGAGTTCGAATGAAGTTGAACTTTAGCCATCCTAAATGGAACAGTTTTGTCTCTGCAGTTTGTCTCTTAAGTTTCCTAAAGTACATCTGTCTGTCTGCTTTTGGTTTTCTTTTCTTTTGCCTCAGTACTTTGTACTAATCTGAGAATCTGACACAAGAAGGGAATTTAGCGGCAGTGTGTTTTGCGCCTCCGCTCTGCGCTTTCAGAATTTAAGCAACATCTGACAATCTTTTCTTTCTGATCATCCAATGTTTGTATTTTACTTTATGTGTAGATCTTTTTTTTTAAACTCTTTTTTTTTTTTGCATCCATGTAATGTTAAAATGTAATTGGCAAGCAGAATGTGCATTGCTGTTCAATATCAGCGATCTATTGTAGAAGTGATTATATTGCTGCTAGGAGCAAAAAGATTCAGTCTCAGCTGTGTCCTAACTGTGCACCTTGATACAGAAAGATTAATTTAAAAAGTGTAAATACTACTATTGCTTCTCTTCTATGCTACAGTTTTGCCTTTTATTGTAACACAGCTGTGTCAAAGCAGAGCATTATATGCTGAAACCTCGATGCTCTTATACAGGTACATCACATACTGACTATTCAGTTAGTATCGACCTCTTATTCACGTCATGTATTTGAAACGAACCATCGAATGACATTTGGATTGAATCTGCCACTGAGTAAATAAAGACTCATGTGGGTGTTGTTTCCTCAGGGAACCGTGTCTATTTGTAATGAAGAGAGGAATAAAATACAATTTGAGACCCAAACTGAATGAAAATATACTGTTGCTAAAACCTTTTATTACAGTCCATCTGTTTGTCAACTCTTTGGGGTTTATTTGGCGTGCTTGTTTTCTGCAGCTCCCACACCGCAGCAAGAGGCTCGCCTGGGCTATATGTTTTTTCTTTTTTATCGGCAGAGATGTAAATTTTTTGGAAAATTTTTGTACTTTATAATTTATTTTGTATTTATTTTAATTTCATTTTCCCTGAGGATTGTATTTCAGATTTATCTTGATTTCTTTCTTTTCAATAAATGTTCTCAAAGCAGCCGTCTACTGGTCTGTACACAATTTGTTTCTGTTCTGTTGGACATAAATGGGATTCCACAATGCTGCAAGAACTACAGAAACTTCATTATATGTTTAGTGATTAAGCCTTAAGTAACCAATATGTAGCACCAGTATATTTATGGAGTTTACACAATTGAAACTAGTGCAGTAACATAAATAGGTGTTCACAGAATACCTAACAAGCTAAAAGGAATAATCTAAATGTAAACATCAGCAGCACATGAAGGATTGTGGAAAACTGAGGGCTACAAGATTATACAGCTTGTGTTCCCATTTCAGGCATCATATATCTCGTTTAAACATGACGTGCCCTATTGCCCTTTTCTGATGCATTAAAACAAAAAAAAATGTGGACTTTGGAAGAACCGTCCCCCTTGTTGGGACATATAGTAAAGGTCCAAAAGTCTGAAACCACACTGAAAATGATGTAACGTGAATCTGGAAGAAATCATAAACATTTTAAAATATAGTAAATTAAAACCTAAAATGAAAAGAGATTTAAGGTTCTACACTCAGTCAGATTTCCTTGAGTGGGATCTTTCCTTTGAAGAAGCATTCAGATGACACGGCCTGTTGAATTCAGTCAACTTGCAGCCATTGTTTACCTTTGATAAATATGGCTGCACGTCAAGTTACCAGCAGAACATTGCTCACTGAGTAGCGTTGTGGTAGTATTTTAAATGTTTTAGTTTCTGAAAACGAGTGACATCCACAGATCATAAATGTGTGGATCTTTGGATTTTCCTGTGTGACGCTGTCAACTTTGTTGTTGATCTAAATAACAATGATGTGCAGCAGTTCAGCTGAGGTCACACTGACTGTAGTCACATTTTCAGCATGTAACCGGGTGTCTGTGAGTCATCAACTGCAGTTAGTTCTTAATAGGTCTGAATTGTACCTGCTTATTCAAATCACCATCTTTATCAAACCTGTTATCAGTTTGCTCATTTACATGTAAGAGTACAGCTGACAAGTAGCCCTCAGTGTACTGCCTACTTTTCTACCACCTCATGAACTCATAAATCTGCAAAGTTTCTACAACTGCTTGAGAGGATTTCACACAATTGGTGACAGAAATCTACGGCACAGATGATAGAAAGTTAGTTTTTATTTTATTTTATATGCATTACAGTAAGTCAAGTCCTTGCTATTTATATATTACATTTAAAGCAACAGCTTTTGAGCCAAAGTACTTTCCTGTGAAAATGAAGGCTGATGCCATGAATCACAACGAGCCCAAATATTGAGGCCAAGACCCCACAGTGTTATCCGTGATGTCAATTTACCTTATTAACCCAAATATCAGTGCTCAAACCCCCACAAAAATACAAATAAGACCACTTTACCTTACCATAATAAATATAAAGGCTAAACCCCTATAGTGCAACTGTTATGGAGGTTAATCTGACTAATTAAAATACTATCTGATGATCTTACAAATAGTGGTTCAAGTCATTTCACAAAATGTTATCCTATATTTGTCCAACATTTAAAGCTCATATCTCCTCCTACACAGTTTTAATGTGCACACAGATGTACAAGTCTTGCAGGGTTCAGTGCGCAGGGCTGATGGTGGACCTCTGAACCTGACAGCTGCACGATCAGAGGCTTAAGCTGGTGCTGCAGCGGAGGTGTTACAGCTAAAGGGGGCAAACACCGAACAGTGGTGGGAATTATCGTGGATGTCAACATCCTGACTCAGAGGGTAGCATCTGAGAAGCTATCGTGCTGTAGTCAGTGGGATAAAGAACGTCTTTTAAAAAAAACGTACTACATAGGAACCAATTCACTGCTTATTTTTTTTCGTCAGGGCTAATTTTGAGGTGGTACCGTTCACAGGAAGTGGACTGTCATTCTGGCTGTGTCCTTGTTAGCTAACGAGCTAGTTAGCTGCCAGAACAGGCAAGCAAATGTGTACCATTTGGAAAGATGAATTAAACTGTGCCTGAAGAGTGAATTTGACAGAGATTTACGTTTAGCCGCTGTTAACGGCACCATGCTGCGTGTCGGGAGCAAAGCCGCCTGGTGAGTCTCCATTTACCGGAGGTAACGGTTGGTCGGTGCTAGCTGTGCTGTGAGGGAACCATATGTAGCTGCTCCTTCTGACAGCTGAGGACAGGCAGGCTAGCTCCGGCTAAATAACGTTAGCTGAGCCGCTAGACGAAAAGACAGTTTAAAAAATATATTATGGCTAATTGGTGCATAACATTAATCCACAATCCGTCATTGACATGGTTATCATGGGGTGCTGCTGTTGTGGAGGTTGACGTTGGTTAGCCAGCTAACTGACTAGCTAGCTAGCTAACCCGGGTGTTAGTGTTTTTGACTGTCTGACCACGACAGTCTGGTGTTAGCAGAGACTTGGTTGACAGCACACAATGGTCTGACATGACTTGTATTTTATTCACCGTAATTTGTGTTTAGCTAAGCACTTGATAGTAATACATTTTTGGCTCCTTAATATGATGAATTTGAACGTGTTAGGTAACGTTAAAGTTGCCTTTTATTTTTACCCTTCAGGGGTGCCTCCATAAACTGTCATATGGTTGCCAAGATGGGCTCACTGACAATCATGGGGCTGCACACCAGAATCAAAATCCAAAACGATATTTTAGGAATTATATTATACAGTAGCTGTACAGAATCTTGTTAAAAACTAGGTGAATACGGAAATTCTATTATACATTTTGTCTTAAACCTACTAATTATCTAATGTGCATAGACCAATACAGGTTAGTTATTAGGAGGAGCCCCTGTTCAAAATCACCAAATAATATTTATGATTTTAATACTGAATATTCTGTCCATTTTTTATGATGATTTATTTAGTGTATTATATATACAGCCTCTTACGATGCAATAGATTGTGTTGTAATTGTTACGCTACATTGCTGTATTTTGTTAATTCCTTTACTGATTCAAGAGGTCACCTCAATAATACACACAATAATGTCACTGTTGCAAATATACAGCAGTAAAATGGCACAAAGTCCCCAATAATAAAACTTGATATTTTGGTAAAATAATGTGATTTTAGCAAACAGAACAGACTATAACAGTAAAATAATATGCAGCTGTGATGGAGCTCAGGACTGTGTAACAAATGCAGCTGATAAACTGTCTCTCTGTGTGACAGCTCACCTGTCTCAGCTGAAGAAAAGTACACAGTGTTATTTACTAGTATATCCTGATTGATCCTATCTCCCAAAATTAATTTTATAATTATTGCTAACTGCGCACACCTCTCTCGCTTTAGAGACTCTTGTATGGTTTCTACTGCTGTCTGATGCTGAAGGTATTTATTGAACTAAAAGGAAAGACTTCTATAAAACAGTTGGAAGCAACAAGTCTGTGTGCGCCTCCATCAACTAAAATCACAAACTGTGTCTTTTGCACTCTCTGTGATGTTTATAGATGGGACACACAACGTGCTGCTGCTATGCACAACCGTTATGGTGGTCTAATGCTGCTTTTACTTGCACTGGGACACCACTGTTGCATTCACTGAAGCTTGGGCATCGGAGTGTCAGTGAATAAGAAACAACTACCATCTCCACTTTGCATGTGTGTTGCTGCTTCCTGTGGCAACAAAATATTGTTCCTCTTGGGAACAAAGTTACATTTTATTTTACTAGTTGGACAGTACATGTATAATCAGTGATAAAGAGGGGTGATGACTAGAAACTTCCTTTGAGATTACATCGGCACATGAGGAAGTTGAGCTTGTGTAATGTGTTGTTTAATGTCTTTGTCACCACAGCATGGCCTGCAGGAACCTGGTCTCCACCAACATGGGGGTGCGATTTCGGGTACCGCTGCAGAAGCTGCACCCTCTGTCCCGTGCCATCCATCACCGCTACTCGGGAAACGCCAACCCTCAGCGACCTCCTCATCGCACAGCAGCCCGCTATTTTACCTCTATGTCTCGGCTGCCCATGCGGCCACCCAAGCCTCCCCCAGGTTCAGGAGGCCGTGGCTACCAGCAGCAGCGCAACTTCTGGGTGGCCCGTCTCGCTGCTCGACTGTTAAAGCTCAGATACATCCTGCTGGGCTCAGCAGTCGGAGGAGGGTACACAGCCAAGAAGGTCAGTTTTGAGTATTTGAAGTATTTGAGTATTGAATATTAAGAGTTACCAGCCATTCTAGTTTTGTTCATTTGGTCAAGTGCAACAGGATTTGTTCTCAGGAACTTCTCCATTAGTCATTCTAATGCATTGGCATGTTGTTCTAGCTTTGATGACACTTTCATTCACAGAAAAGTGACAAAGGCTTTTCATTTTATTTGCAGACCTATGAGGAGTGGAAGGACATGCTGCCTGATTTTAGTGAATACAACTGGGTCATTCCTGACTTTGTCTGGGAACTAAGTGAGCAGATTGACCTCGGTAAGTGTTTTAACACTAATGACATTGTCTTCCTCTTACTGCATCATGAGATGTAACTCACCACTGTCTTCTCCACTTGTAAATTTATCTGCAGATAAACTGGCCAAAGCTCTACCAGAGATAGAAGAAATTGTCAAACTACTACCTGACATGGACAAAATAGGAGAAAACTTCACGTTCCTTAAAAGCCTCCTCTCCTCTGGTGAGTGCACAAAGTATCAGCTATGCCTTTGTAAAGTTACTGCATATTAACAAAAGCAGCATGTGCAGACGTTAGAGTGTCTAGTCCAGGTTTGAACTGAAGAGAAAAACTGCTTGCCACATTTTAATTGGCTTCCACCATTGTCCCCGTATCATACTCCATGTATCTTATCAAGCTCTGTGTATGGTATCATGCTCTGTGTACTGTATTTTGGTCTGTCCTACTTCGATGTGACCTTAACAGAATAAGATAGTACAGACTTAGAGTTGTGACAAAACACGTAGCTTGTTTCATTTTGTAAGTTGCTGCTTTTCTGCTACAGCCTTTCTGCCTGTTGTGTTTTTTTTTAAAGGGTTCTACAAAGGGTTTATTCAGAGGGGAGCAAGTGTACTGTGGACTGATGTCAAATTAAATATTGTCATGTTCATTATATCATTATATATATTTCAAACACTAACATCAAAAATGCTTTGTATTGTCTATGATAATTCATCTTGCCACAGTACAAGCCTGTTCCTGAAAAGATGAAAGAATTCATTACTTTTATTTTCCTCTGAAAGCCCATGTAGAGACTAGTCTAATAAATATTGCATTCTTCCTACAAATCTCTTGGCATTCAATGAAATGCCGTTTAAATAAACTCTGGATTGGCTGCCATGACAAAATATGCCATTTTGGGCTCATAGAGCACTTGGCTACTGCTGAGGGTGTACTCATCTCTTTTACCAGTTCCTAATCAGCAACTACTTTGCTCGACGCTCTGCCACAGCAGCGGCTTCGTATTAATACACACCATGTAGCTGAGTCCCTGCATTGACCATCATCCCTCTGCTTCTGTCTTTTATGATTTTTATCTTGTGTTGTTCTTCCTTTCTCCTCCTCCCCCACCCTCCTGTCCTCCTCCACGTTCTTCACAGGTGTGAGTTTGGGTAGTGAAGTCAAAGGAGCTTCTGGTCTGCATCTGTTGTTAGGTGTGTAAACCCTGCACTCAGTAGCGCTGCCCCTCTTTTCTTCCTGTCGCTGTTTGACCACTGTTGTGCCAACACATCGCCATGGTTTGGTGGTAGCAGAGCATCTTCCTGAGGCCTTGGCTACCAGTTTGCAGACCAGCACTGTTGTCAACAATGGCGTTGTTCATGGTTCATGCAGATTCATTATTCAGTTAAATGTAGGACATTCAGAGGGTTTAAAGGTCTCATGTTGGAGTATGCAGGGGACTATGCCTATTTTTGCAGCCAGTATGTGGCTGACATCTGTTTACCTGACTCAGGAAAAGCCTTTCTTTTTAGATTTCTCTCCCTCTTTTCTGAAGTCACTCAACACCCTAAAAGAACTTGAATGGTGACGATTCCCTACTTTATTTCATAACACAAATGCAGTAAAAGAGAACGTTGTGCAAAGGATCTGGAGCTGCAGATTCATTGTTTGCCTGTACTTTGTCCCCCTCTTCCCTTTTTACTTTCTTTAACCTGACTGTCCTTGGCTGTACTGTGTCCTACCAGTGTGGTTTTTGCTTCCTTTGACTTCTACCCTTTCTCTCACCTGACCTCTATGGGTTTCTGCTTTCTTCAATGACATTCTCATCGCTAATCTTTGAGGCGATCTATTTTTGGCTTTAGCTGTTGGCACTCAAATGTTTGGAAAATGCACATGAAATACAGCTGACTAAGGACATCTGTTTCACTTCTAAATGCTTGCCATATGCAAATGTATACCAGTTTTTATTTATAAATGATGCCAAATATGTGATATAGATTAATTTAACAGTAATAAATAAACGTAAAACAGTTTAAGGCTATGAAGGTAATGCACAGTGGTAGCTAGTCTTCTAAAGTCATTTATACAAAAGCTTTCCAGGCCAAACGGGACCACACCTCTGCTGTGAGTCATCAAAACAGCACAGGCGTGTCCCTGCACTCTTAGTTATGTACTGTTTTGTAAGTACTATTATGTATGTAATACTTTTCTGTTACAATTACAAGTTTTTACATATAGTGTTTTAGTATATATTTTTATATTCAATGTACTTACTCTCTCTCTGTAAACATCTGCCTCATTTATACGACTAAGAAGACTTTGCTTTGTGCATGGCAATAACAGCATGGTAATTCCCATCATAAAAGTTTAAGTCAGACACTTTTTTATAGGGTACCTGTGGACCTTTGAGTATGAGTGTTTTAAATTAACATGCTTAAAGATGTCAATTCTTAAATTATTTTTTTATTTGTGTGTCTTAGTATTTATTTGGATACCTACATTAACTGTAACCATGTTGTCCTATGAAAGTACATAAGTCAAAGTCTCTGTCATGGGTGTCCAAACATTTACCTAAACTGAACCATCTACCACATTTCCATTTTCTGTCAACACTCCTAGAGATGATGAATCTTGATTTTATGTTTCTAAATTTGCTCAAAGAATACCATATTTTGATGATATTTTTAGTGGTTAGGGGGAAAAAAATGTATTAACTTATTTTGTTTAATGTGTTTTGAATATATCCTACATATGTTCATGTATTGGTGCAACATTTTCCAAACATTTGAATTTTAATCACACTGGTCTTTACTCCTCTAATCACAGGCATGCTTTATTTGAAAGCTATAGGCAGTATTGTCTCCTGAGCCTCATTATATTCAGCATGCAGTCGCCTTGATGCGTTTTCATTAGTGACCTTATTGTTGGGTGTTTTGTCTCCTCTGGTAGAAACTTCAGGCGATCCTCAACTAAAAGCCACAGATTCTTCTACTGCAGCAGCACATGATGCCAGTGACAAGCAGTACAAAAAGGCAAGTTTCCTAACCTGTTGACACTTCTTAGCGTTCATGCTCTCTACGCCATCACAGCTCGGCCTCACTCAGCTCCTGCCTGCAGCTTGGATGCTTTTCACTTCAGTGCCAGGAACTGTAGTCAACTGAATCAACATGTTAATATGATTTTGTATTGTTCAAGTGACATTATTTTTAAATGCACTGATTCCCAGAGTTTTAGAGATCTGGCAGCAAAGATCATATAGGTTGTTTAACTTAATTATTATTAAGTTTTACACCAGCCTATAGTACTGATAAATGTTTTAGTTCCTTTGGCAATACTGTAGTGAGAAACGTCTCCGTCCAACCTGGGAGTTTACACACACTGATAAGTGTGTGACAATTTACTTTACCTTTGCCTTACTGCTTATCATGCTTCCTATTTTTTCCCCCCAGAAGTCTCATTCATGGACACAACCTTTTTCTTATGGGTTCACATTATGTAACTTTCTCTGACGAAGCACTTCAAATGTGCATTTGTTTTTTTTTCTGTTGTCCTTTCTCTTTCTTGTTCATCTGGTGTTTTGTCCATAGTGGTTTCAGTGTCTCTATTTTCTATATTTCAATGTTTTTTGTGTGTTTTAACATTTTACAAAGTTTAAACAGAGGAAAATGATTTGATGGTTTGACATTTAAAAAGAGATGCATTTAAAAAAACGACATTCCTTTCCTATTTCCTGCTTTTAGTCTGCAATCATGGTCTCCAACATGAACACAACATGACTTTTACAAGTTGATATTTCTCTTCATGTTACATTTACCAGGTATTATATGCACATTTCACAGAGTGAAAAAGCAAACCCAGCACAAGATTTGACTAAGACGTCATGTTGGGGACCCCTGAACTAAGGCAGATTTCACCTGCTATTCAGTATGCTTTGTGCTTCATCCCATTAGATCAGTACCCTATGCTTGCTTTGCTTTTTTATAATCATCTTCAGCACCATCAGACCAATTGTGTTGCAGCACATTAAAGCACTGTGGTCAGAATTTTGGGCTTGGTCATTTTACAGCTACCATGAAACCAGAATTTCTACTGTATTCTAGCATTTTATACTGTCAAAACATGCCCTTCCGTTAAAGTGTTGTTGGAATCATGGTGAACTTATAGTCATTGTCCCACACTGGTGCATGGTGGTGAGGAAAAACAACAGAATCACTGTTGTTGCCACTCGCTGAGAGGCACTGGTTGTGGTATTAGTTGCCTCTTCTGCCTTCAGTCTAGCAAGGTTTAGCATCTCCTGTCAGTGTTTACGAGAGACTGACTTTGTTGCGTTGCACTGATGATGGTGGCAAGATTACCAAAGCCAAAGACCTTTCAAACATAAGCCTTGACTAAATTATGATTCTCCAGCCGAAACGACACCGGTGCCAGCGAATGAGACGCAGGTCATGTTTCCTCTGTTGTAGCCCTGTGTTGGGGCGCAGCACTCGCCTGTGAGACTGACTAGTCCAGTGGCCGGTTGTTGTTTTTGTTGCTCCTCCCACCTCTCTCTCACTATGACGTGCCCCAGCAGGGTCTGCTTGGGGAGCTCATTCTTATTCAGCAGCAGATCCAGCGGCACGAGGAAGAAGTCCGGCGGGCCGCTGCTGCCAATAGTGCGCGTCCCCCACCGCCAGAGCCTGTTCCCAGTCCACCTCCGAACCCCAGCCCCCCTCAACAGAAACGCAAGGTGAAGGTCCCACCCCACTTAGATTTGCCCTATCCTACCAGTGGCTCCATAAAGATTAGCGCATAGGAGCAGACTATACGTATTCAGTTGTGAACAATAGCTTACATACACTCATGAAGACCATGTATATCATGGCAGTCTGGAGTTTCCAATCACTCCAACTCTTAGCTTTTTATGATAGAATCATTGAACACATGCTTCACAAGAAGCAGTCATGCATTTTGGCTCTTTCATAGAGTCTTCTGGAAAAATGACAAAATCAACTTGGTCAAAAATATACATATAGCAACTTGAGAAAAGCCTGAAATCCTCAGCCAGAAGTTTGGGTCTTGGATGTAGTTGGGTGTTCCAACAAGACATGGACCTGGAGCACACATTGAAGATAGTAAAAATGTGGCTGAAGAATTAAGTTTTAGACTGACCTACATAAAATGTCTTGACTTAAACCCCACTGAGAGTCTGTGCACTGTGCTGAAGACACGTTTGTCAGAAAGCCACCAAATTTAGTTGAACTGCACCAATTCTATCAAGAGGAGTGGCAAAGATACAAACAAAGCATCTACTTAGGGTGAAAATGACCAAGGGACATTTAAGGAAATATTGGCATATTTTTGACCCAGCAGATTTTGTCATATTTCTAGAAGACCTTTAATAAATCTATGAAAGAATCAAAATGCACAGTTGTTTTGTTGTGGAAAAAGAAATGCACATGTGTCGATGTTTTCATGACAGAAAATTAAGAGTCGTAGGAGTCATTGGAAACTCAAGACTACATGGTCTTCACAAGCGTGTGTAAAGACAATGTATAACATAGACTTGTTCACAGCTGTATATTTTATTTGAATTCTATTAGCCGCTTTGTGGCCATGCAACAAATACAGTCTTTGTTACGCCTTTAATTATCCATTTTTGTTCAACCATATCTACTGTGTAGAAAATAGCAACAGGATTTTAAAACCAAATGAAACACATTTAAACCAACTAGTATTTTAAAGTATTTGTTGGATTGCTATTTCATTGGAATTCATTCTATTTTACACGGGTGCGTGTTTTGCCCTCTACTTAAGCCAATGTGTCAGGGCTTTTAGATACGTTTTGTAACATTTAAAAATTATTTTAATCTACAGATGAACTAGACTATCAATCTGTTTTCGTTTATCCCCGTCAGTACCCAACAGTAGTCTCCACGTATCACCCCGTAGTCTGTCAAAATGTGCTAAGATTTGGTCTGCCAGTGCGCTGTAGGAGGGGCATGCATGGACCTTCATAGCTTAGTCTAGAAAAATGCCGACGAGCTCAGACTCATTCTCTAACGCAAATGGCTGGATACTCATCAGCAGTACTTCATTAATGTACGGAAGCACGGCATGGAGTGGAGTGGCAACATGCTGCATGGTGTGAGCTGCACTTTTTGAGACTGCCATGACTGGACCTAACTTTTATTAAAAAAGATTATTGCTTCATCAACAGCCAGGTAGAGCTGGTTTGTAGCGCCCAAATAAGCCTCTTTATAACAAATAATCACAACTGTTTGATACACCTTTTCGACACAGTGCTAGTTGGTATCTAAAAGCACATCTATTGTCCTTGTTGTCTAGTATAGAAATAGTTTTTGATGAAGTAGTTTGGTGTGTCTGTCTGTTAAATTCCTTTTCTGGTGCTGCCAGTCCCATTTGTTCATGTCTGCTGTGTCTTCTGCTTCCTGTTCTGCCTCTCATCCTAACAAACATGTTGCAGTTGTGTAAAATCTACAATCAGGTCTCAATCATGAAAAAGCAAGCTGTCACGACTAAATGATTTTGTGTTTTAATTCAGCGAGATTTTACTGGGCTCACTCTGTGATTTGTGCCTGTTTGTGAATCATAGCTTGTTGATCAAAGCTGAGTAATACTCGAATGAGAAATGTCTGCCTGAAAATTTTGTTCCTCTCTTTATGCATTAACGTGACTCTCAAATTTGGTTCTCTCTGTGATACAGTGTGCACAAACCTTTGTGGTGCTGGTGGGATTTTATTCTTGTGAAACTTTACTGAAAGAGTAACTGGGAGCATTTATTTTCGAAACAGAAAGGAAGCATTAATTCAACATGTTGCTGTTCTTTTTCATTGATTCTACTATGACCTTTAGTCATCAGACAAAGAAAAGATAGACCAGCTTCAAGAAGAACTCCTCCGTACCCAGGTAGGTTGTGATCCAAATGGCATGAAAGTCAAATGGATAATTGTTCATCTCAAAAATCCTTTAGTTGTACAACTACATCAAATACTACTAGTGAGTTTTGGAGAAAAGCCTTGTGTTTACAGTGTTACAGGTGCTAATTGTTGATGGGATGCTACTGTTTATCCCTTAGTTAAAGTATCAGCGCATGCTGGAGAGACTGGAGAAGGAAAACAAAGAATTAAGGAAAGTGGTGCTGCAAAAAGATGATAAGGGGATTCACCAAAGGAAAGTGAAGGTAAACAACTCCACTAAACACAGTGACAGACACAAATACAATTTTTAAATTTCTCTCTTTTCCCTTGTGTGGATTTTGCTTTACTTGAGGTTGCTTTATCAAATATGAACATTACACATCTAAGAATACTTTCCTAAAGCTCTCCTCCATGCTGAGTGGCAGGGGACAGCGATTTTTTGTAGACTGCTTGAAACACTGCCGCATAAGTTTATTTTTTTTCTCCTTTGTTTTTCCTTCTTTGATCATGACAACTAATTGCAATGCAAAGCTGCATATCACTGATATAAATTTCCACTGTGTCTCCTCCTATAGAAATCCCTTATTGACCTGTATTCTGAAGTCCTGGACATCTTGTCTGACTACGACGCCAACTATAACACCCAGGACCACTTACCCAGAGTAAGCAGAAAATGTAGTTATTTTTCTCATGGAAGGTATATTTTCATTACGAAACAATTTTATTGAACTGTTTCCTCTCCACTTGTTTAAGATGATGTCATTTAGTCTTTTGCATTTGCTTTTGCTTTTCACAAGTTTTCAAGGAACATACTTATGTTGAAAAGTTTTTTTTTTTCATTTATTTATTTATTTTTAATTTCTAGACTAAATTTCTAGCATTACTCTTATATTACATTGACCCTGATCACGTAATATGTCCTGTTTCCATTTCCACAGATCTCATGCCGTTGGGTTTAGCTGCCCTCTTTTTGTCATTTTTGTCCTCTATTAATCTATGTGTGTGCTGTGTCTGTGGTCTCACTCACTTTTTCCTCTTGTGCTTCAGGTGGTTGTGGTTGGGGATCAAAGTGCTGGAAAGACCAGTGTGCTCGAGATGATAGCCCAGGCCAGGATCTTTCCCAGGGGCTCAGGAGAAATGATGACACGGTCTCCTGTGAAGGTTTGTGGATTCACAGTGGCTACTGATTGTGCAGCCTTTTTTTTTTTTTTTTTTTTTAAAAGGACAGAAAAACAAAGATTCACACATACATTCAAGCTACACAAAATGCCAAATTTGTTGTCATGGCATAGTCATAAAATGACAGCGAGATTAAAGTATTTTGGAATTGTAAAGTAGCCCAGTATTAATCCAGTTTTAATTAACTTTAAATACATGTGTGCTCTTCTTCCTGCAGGTAACACTAAGCGAAGGCCCCCACCATGTGGCCCTGTTCAAGGACAGTGGCCGAGAGTTCGATCTTACCAAGGAGGAGGATGTGAGTCACAAAGTCATTCATTCATCCATGTAATATGCATTACACCTTGAACCCAGTTGCCTCTTCACACCAGTTTATGTGTTCTTTCTTCCTGTGCCCTGCAGCTTGCTGCTCTGAGGCATGAGATTGAGCTGAGGATGAGGAAGAGTGTGAAGGAGGGGCAGACAGTCAGCTGTGAGGTAGGACATAGTGCCTCCATTCAGATTGCTTATAAAGCTGTTATTTGCTGGTTTCATTTGGTAATTTTCTGTAGAAATAATCATGTTTGTGTTTTGCACGTTAGACAATATCCTTGAGTGTCAAAGGCCCTGGCATCCAGAGGATGGTACTTGTTGACCTACCAGGAGTAATCAGTGTAAGTATACATTCTTAAATTGTTTAGCGTGGGATTGTTTTCATATTCCTTTGACTGTGTGCTGGATTCTTTACTGTAATGTGTGAACATGTGTTTTTTGTTACTTAATTATCTTAGACCACCTCAACAGAAGCACAGGGTGCAGGTCCCACCTTACTTAGATTCCACCTTACTTTACCCATCTTACCCATCTCGATAAACAAGGAAAGATAGCAGCAAGAAAGATACATAAGCTTTCCTACTTATGAGCTAACCATTTATAGATTTACCATTGCTTACAAAGGACATGCCTGTGATTTAGCAGTGTTTAAAAACTTCCTTGATGTGTGTCTTTTGCAGACGGTTACTGCAGGCATGGCATCAGACACTAAGGAAACCATCTTCAGCATCAGTAAGGCCTACATGCAAAACCCCAACGCAATCATCCTCTGTATTCAGGGTGAGTCATGAGCACACATTCCCATGTACAACAATCATTCATAAAGCCAGCAGGTATCACAGCGAGCAGGGAGATGATCTGTAACAGGACTGAGTATGTTTCTCTTCGTCCAGATGGCAGCGTTGATGCAGAGCGGAGCATTGTCACAGACTTGGTTAGCCAGATGGACCCTCAGGGGAAGAGGACCATCTTTGTACTGACCAAAGTGGATTTGGCTGAGAAGAACCTGGCCAGCCCAAGCAGAGTAAGAACATGTGACTGCCCCAAAAATCTTACAAAAATGTTGTGTATGTGTAAAGGGTCAAACTCACTATTAATGGTTTGGCATCTATTCACCTATTTTATAACAATTCTTGTGATGAATGCAAAGATCTGTCTACAAATGTCTTTATTATTGTCATTCATTCTTACGTAATAAACTTCGTCATTACTTGAAACTTGTGGGTTGAGCCACACCCATCTTTAAACTTGGTGTTTATTTTTATCTCAACTACACACCTGTAAAATTTCCCAACTGTGTCTTGCATAGTTACAGCACTGTTGGTTGACTATGGTATTCACAAAATCTGTCCTGATCTATCTTAAGATTTATTTTTATAGTGACAAAGCACAACATATGTAATTCTTGGGCACTCTACAGCATTGACTGAGATAAACCACAAATCTGACCACAAACATATACGACCTGCCAAAGCACTTCTAACACTGCCTTGGTGGCAGGTCCTGATACAGTAGGTGTCTTCAGGACTACATTTTTCTATGATCACTCACGTTGACAGACTTGCAAGGTGAAATCAGTAGCAGCTTCACTATTGTATAATCACTACAATTCTCAGTTGAATGGAAGACAAAAGAAAATTATCCTAAAGTTGAAAACTGCATTTGCACATTTCTTCAAACCGTCACTGAAGTGGTGGCCACTGTAAGTGAAACTATTTGCAATTTACCCCACAAGAGGGAGCTCAATCCTTTCAGGATGGTCTCTCAGCGAGTCAGTGCTTGTGAAGACTCTGAGTCCATCCTTCACCATCTTCTCTTTCAGATCCAGCAAATAGTGGAAGGCAAACTGTTTCCCATGAAAGCCCTGGGCTACTTTGCTGTAGTGACAGGAAAAGGTAACATCTGTTTCTGAGTAATAAAGCATGCTGCATTTACTTGAAATCAATAAATACTTACATTAAAATCATGTCCCGGTTCTGCTGACTGTATTTAATGAGACCTTTTGTGGTAACCAGGAAACATGATGATGATTCTTTGTGATTTTTCTGTCATATTGTTGTTTGCATACACAATTTTGTAGGGAAGTTATTGCCCTGTGTAACTTTAACTGTCTATCTCACATAGTTACACAAATTTCAGTATTATTATTGTGATTGTTCTGTATTGAATTAGTTTGTTCTCCTCACTACTTGTGTCCAGGGAGCAGTGCTGAAAGCATAGATTCCATCAAAGATTATGAGGAGGACTTTTTCCAGAACTCCAGATTACTGAGGCAAGTTATACCCTATATAAAACAACCTTTCATACTTCATCATATAAACAATTTTAAAGTTGACAAATAATTTCTACATGCAACCAGGGATGGCATGCTGAAGGCCCACCAGGTGACCACGAAGAACTTGAGTCTGGCTGTCTCTGACTGCTTCTGGAAGATGGTCAGGGAGTCTGTAGAGCAGCAAGCTGATGTCTTCAAAGGTAAGACAGAACTTTTAGGACAATTCTTTCACCCAGAGCGGTCTCATTGATTCATTTTCCTTGTGTTTTTCTGTTTATGTCCAAATCGACTTGCAGTACAATGCATGCTTTAATCGTGCAAGTGGACATAGTAGTATGATTTTATCCATTAACTGTTAAAGAGGCAGGTGATTGTGCTCCTCCACCACTGACTCTTCAGTCTCCCTGTATTGGTATTCCTCAGCCCACCCTGCCACACTTCTCCACCCCCTCCGTCCTGCCCTCCAACTACAATTAGTCTAGACAATCACAAGCCCATTGCTAACAGCAGAGGAGATTTATGGCCATGAGACTGCAGTTCCCATAGGCCCATTGTGTTGTGTATCGATCCATATCCCATCAAATCACACGCTGCCGGCTTCCATCCTCCATTCTTGGCGCCACCACGGCTCCACAAACCAGCAATTAGCCTAATCTCCACTGTGGATAGGGAGCTGTGGAAAGGGGCAGTAAGCTTAGTGTGCTTGTCTCTGTGTCTCTGTGTGAATATGTGTGAGCTAAAACTCTGACTTTTGATAAAGAGTGTGTGATTGGCCCCATCGCCTCACCTCCTCAGGGACCAGTTAAGAGAGTGAGTGTGCAAAGTCCTCACCCACTGTTATTAAAGGATAGACACCATTAGCAACCTGAAAGCTGCCTTTATATCATAGCAAGTGAAAACAAAGCAGGCCCTGTCTGTATGGTCATTGCCTGTTGATTGTAGAG
Source organism: Stegastes partitus (assembly GCF_000690725.1). Lineage (NCBI taxonomy): Eukaryota > Metazoa > Chordata > Actinopteri > Pomacentridae > Stegastes > Stegastes partitus. The sequence goes on from NW_007578238.1 coordinate 183,865, forward strand.
AATTGCTGTTTGATGGAGCGTAACATCAAAGGTGAAAAAGCAATAGAAACATGTAAGGGATAAGATTCATCCAAGCATGAAAATGAGCTCCTGACACATGACAGGGTAAATGAATTTGGGGACCAGCTTGAGTTTCTAACAAGGCCTGATGATATCACCTTTATTTTTCAGTTATACTTTTACTTATTCGAATTATAAAATTTAATATTTATTCATCTATATGTTGTGAAAATTTATTTAAAGCAAATATTCATTATCGCTGTCCCTCTTCTCACCAGCCTCGCGATTCAACCTCGAGACAGAGTGGAAGAACAACTACCCTCGTTTGAGAGAGCTGGACAGGGTAAGGAACACAAACTAGTCCAGTTACATGTACGTCACTCTGCCATAATGACTGGAGAAAAAACCTATGTATAAATGAAAAAAATCTTAATAGGTGGCCCTGTTTTCATAAATGCCATTTATAGAAAAACAAAACACATGATTGGAAAAAAAACAAGCATTTGCCCAATAAAAATGGCATATAGTAATAATACAGCCATTACAGGTGTCATTTTCTGTTTTTGCAGAATGAACTCTATGAAAAAGCCAAAAATGAAATCCTGGATGAAGTCATTAGTTTGAGTCAAGTGACCCCACAGCACTGGTAAGTTAATGATGAACAAGTATCTGTTGATCCATTTATTCTATTTGGTTGCTATCTCTAATATTATTGTTAGTGTTTTCTATTTAGAGTATTGGTCCTAATAAGATTTCACCTTGAGGGGATGGAGCAATGTAAAGTTGTCTGCCTCAAAAGACTTAACTATCAAAAGACAGTTAAGTCATTTACTTGCAGCTCGTCCAGCGCACAAGCAGCCACGTGTACAAAGCTGTTTTTCAAACAAACTGCAGATCTTTCTCTTTGTACATTTGCCTGCTTGTGTATATATAGTCATACCTCACTTACAGTAAGGAAAACCTTGCTTAAATGAGATGTATGCATGGTGTTGTGGCCGTCCCCTGTGTGCGTGCCATCAGTTTTCTCCGATCAATACTCTGATAAATGGCCCATGGATGGGAACAAGGGTGGCCCTGTTAGCCAGCCTGCAGCCAGCCAGCACTATTGGAGATAGTGCTTATTGACAGTGAGGAGTGCTAGCTTGAACAAAAGGGGAGCCTAATGAAATATGAGCGTGTGTTTATGATAAATGTGAGAGGTGCAACACTGCTCTGGTCTCACAGGTACTCAACACTCAGGGGGACTCAGGGTTTTGTTCTATAGTCACGCTGCCATAGAGAGAAAGAGTGAGAGTGGGGACGCTGTTAGCTGCTAACAGGGTCATAGTACAGCTATGTTGGAATTTATAGCTGTGCAGTTGCAGTAGTTGTGACTGCTCAAGTGAAGCACCTCAGCTAAGAATAATCCCTTTTCAATCATTATTTTTATTCCCCACTGAGTCACTTAATTGAGCTCACCCGGTCACCTATAAGTGTTTTGGTTCTTCCATAACTTAAAACGATAACCCAAATCTTAAAGGTGTTAACATGCATCTAAGTAAAGATGATAGTTGTTGCACCATCAGCATGTTACTAGAACATGTAGAACTGAGATTAAAATAACCATCGACAGACTGTGGTACAGATCATAATATATCTCTTTTTGGAAATGAAATGCAGGGAAGCTATTCTGCAGAAGAAGCTGTGGGAACGTGTTTCCACTCATGTAATCGAGAACATCTACCTGCCTGCTGCCCAAACAATGGACTCTGGTACCTTTAACACCACTGTAGACATTAAGCTGAAGCAGTGGACCGACAAGCAGCTCCCACACAAAGCACTGGAGGTAAAGCAGACTGTCTGACTTTACACAACTGCTCATATTATAATTCATTGACATAAGATGTTGATTATTACTAAAATAAAGTATGGTTTTTATTTATTTTTTGTTGACCCTTTGCTGATGAAAAGGAAATTCTAAATTTGTATCATAGATGAGGTTTTGACATTTTAATGTCTCACATATTGTGTTATCTCCAATTTCATTTTACTATGTAATTACAACGTTTGGCTCAGCTCTATTGATACAAACTGTAGAATTTACAAGAATATTAAATATGGCAATGGCCTCGTTCCTCCTTATACTTTGTATACTTTGCTCCCGTTAGGTTGCCTGGGAGACTCTGCAGGAAGAATTTGCCCGCTTCATGGCTGAATACAAAGGCAAAGACCAGGATGACATTTTTGACAAGCTAAAGGAGGCTGTGAAGGATGAGAGCATCAAGAGGCACAAGTGGAATGAGAGGGCCATGGACAGCCTGGTAAACACACAGTAAATCCACTCAAAAGGGTGCAAGGATACAGAGAGAACATGTACTTGTTGACTGAACTTTACTAAGCAGACACTATTTCATGAAGCTGTGCAATGAACATAAAGAAACTGGGCTTGAGAACATTATTGCAAAAAGCATTGATTCTAACTTATGACTCATAAGGTGCAGGAATAATATGCCATGCAATTACACTGCAGCTCAACTAATAGGTGATTTTTTTTCCTTGCCCTGTGTATGATTGTGTCAGAGGGTGATCCAGCATAATGCTCTTGAAGACCGTTCCATCACAGACAAGCCACAGTGGGATGCAGCAATCCAGTTCATGGAAGAAACCTTGCAATCGCGCCTTAAAGACAGTAAGTTATCCATGATAGCTTCATACAGCGTCACTCACCTCCCAGTCCTGAACTTGTGATAACCTACATGTTGCAGTATTTAACAAGTCTTTTACAGATGTGGATATCATTTGACAAAGTAAACCATTAACACAGTACAGTGTAATTTATTGTAACTTTACAGACAAGAATATTGAAAACAACATAAAGTTTAATTTCCATAGACATTATCATGACATAAAATGTGACTACCGGTCAGTCTTCTTTTTTCCTGAAGATTTCATTAGTGAGTGGAATGTGTGGAAGTAGCAGACAGTTCAGGTGCCTTCTGCAATTGTCCAGCACTGTGTCACATTTTCTCTCCTCCAGGAGACAAGCACAGCCGTAAACCTCAGTGAGGTCTGATTCTCTGAATCCTCTAAAACTACAGAACAAATTACTTTTCATAGACATCACAGGCGCAAACCTATTCTAATCAGCTTGTAAGTGGTCATGAGTTTGTGCTGTCTTCTAGTTTTAGTTTATCTGCATTGCTGCTGGGTTAGAGGCTCTGTTTCTATGTTGAGTGAAATACTTTAGATAGAAAAGATTGTCTAATCTTGTACTCATAACAATATTAGAGTCTTATTTTGTTTTTTTCTCCTTGTCTTTTGCGCTTCTCACCTTCTGTAGCTGAATCAGTAATCAGAGACATGGTGGGTCCTGACTGGAAGCAGAGGTGGCTGAACTGGAAGAACCGTACACCAGATCAGGTCAGAGTTGCAGCGTTTTCCCAGAAATCGTGGTCATGATGGTGTTGGGATTTTACCTTTGAAACTGTGAGGTGGAAAACTTGTAAGGATACTTATTAGATACCAATGGTATAACATCAGCTGCAACATTAGTGCAGATCTCGGCATAGCTTATAAATCCAAGCACACAAGACATTAAATATTCCTCTGCAGCTAAATAGCTGTGTGCCATCTTGAAGACAATGCTCACTGACTCTTCTGTGACCTTGTAGCACATCCGTAATGAAACAAAAAACGAGCTGGAGCGCTTGCTGAAGCTGCACGATGACCACACAGCTTACCTGGCCAATGACGAGGTCACCACAGTCAGGAAGAACCTGGAGGGACGAGGGGTAGAAGTTGATCCAGTGCTGGTGAGATCAAAACATCTGATTATCTAAACAAAGCTTAGGAGAAATATGTCCAGACTCTAATGACTGACAATGGTAAAAAGTGTCTTGTTATTTCTCAGTTTATTTATTTTTCACCAGTTTTCCACCCAACAGCAATAGGATGCATTATGCTGACCATCAATTAGCTGTTGAAATACTTCCGTTTTTACCCAGATCAAGGACACATGGCATCAGCTGTACCGCCGACACTTTTTGCAGAAGGCATTGTCCCACTGCAGCCTGTGCAAAAGAGGTTTCTACTACTACCAGAGACACTTTGTTGACTCTGAGGTAAGCAAATTTGTCTTCCAACTTTTTCTAAACATCATTCAAGGTGACTGTGTGCAAAATTGAATTCTGTTCCTGCATCTTCCTCCAGTTGGAGTGCAATGATGTGGTACTGTTTTGGAGAATCCAGAGGATGCTGGTCATCACAGCCAACACTCTCCGACAGCAGCTCACCAACACTGAGGGTAAGGACTCGAGGCTTATAATGGAACACTTTGACCATTTTTGTGAGCTGAGTTGTGATTACAAGGATTATTGCTAGGATTTTCACTTCTTACATTCTTAACTTTTTCTGATGAAATAAATTAGATATTTGAACGTGGTCCAGATGTGCTTGGCTGGGCATCTGCACAACCTTTACTATTGGCCTGAGCTTTGTTCTATAGTTTACCCAGACTCCATAACAGTTATCTGGATCATCAATAGATGTTCAATAATAAATTGAATGCCGGTTGTGTAGATAGACACTTCCTCTCTCGCAAGCATTTTAATGATGTTAAAATGTCTCGATCACATAATTCGAACAGAAGAATCCAATGCATTGTTGTTGGATCAAACATTGATTATTATCCTTTGTGTACGTGTGTTTGCTCATTCGTCTTCTCAGTGCGTCGGTTGGAGAAAAATGTGAAGGAAGTGCTGGATGACTTTGGGGAAGACACGGAGAGGAAGACCCACCTCATCACTGGCCGCCGAGTCCAGCTGGCTGAGGATCTCAGTAAGAGACATTAACACTTAGACAGCAGAAAACACACAGCACATACTCAAAAGCTAAAAGTAAAGATGCAGAATATTAGTTTAAACTTGTCCCCGTAGTTGGTGTAGCGATCGTGCATTTGAGTTTATGATGTGCAGCCAAGCTACAAGACAATAGTTTAACTTACTCTGCATCTTAATGTAATAGGTAAATGGATCCATAATAGGAAATCTAAAAGTCATCAGTAGGTGTCAGTGGTGCTCCATGTTGACTAGTCTGATGTAGCTGGATTACTTAGTTAATGCATCAAGCTGACAGTTCCAGCATGGTAAAATGGTTTGGATGTCAGCTGACCAGCCGCTTTTTAAGCTTATTTTTTTAAAGAAGATTCTCGATGCTTCTGTTCCAGACACGCAGCAGTTTTTTTTAAATGTATAAGCTGCATGTTGTACATGTTAAAATTTCAAACTAACACTCACCTTTTTATTGATCCCTGCCTACTGTAGAGCCAAAACCCACCATATCATGTGTATAACCATCATGTGTGGCTGGCCATAGGTAGATAGAAATATACTTGACATATATGTCTGTGGTAACATCCTTCCTACATGCAAAGGTGTGTTTCTACAATGTATTCGAAGGCTTTAATTGGCACGAGATGGGATGGAATGGAGTATGTGCAAGTCTGCCTAGCAGTGTGTACCAGCCATGCTCTCTGTTAACACAACCATGCTGATTAAATACAGCATGGTTTGCAGAGTGCCCATGTTCCTAAAAGACAACCTCAGACGTATGTGCTCTTTCTCTCTCGCTGTCTGTCTTATGGTGACACCACACATTGGTTTTACCATCGGGCGTCTCATTTAACATGGCAAAATGTCGTAGGTCACTTTACGTAGAAAAACTCATTGTCTAAAATGCTCCAGTAGCTTCAGGTGTTCCTCCAGATGTGTGGGAAACACAGTTCCAAGTATAAAGTGTGACACTTAGTTAAAGAAGACTTGCTGGCCAGTGTTAGTAGTTACTGCATAAGTTATGGTTAAGTTAGGCTAGTGTCAATCACTAAATAGGAAATATATGTTTTTTATCTTTAAAGTGAATCATATTTTGAAACATCCCTCTGTCTGCAGGGGTCATGCATCTGACCCAAACACATAATATTGCAAATGAATGTTTATTTCTGAGCTTCTCGTTTGTTGTGTGTGTGAGTGCAAAGTGGCTTTTATGAGTCAGAGCACCAGATTTGCTCTGGTCTCAGTTGGAGCCTGGCGTTAATGGTAACCAGAGATGGATGAGGAGGATTTCTGTGCTTTTTGTGCGTGTTCATTCAAATGTACACACACGCAAACACCAGTAACTTCCACTGTGGTGCTGTTGAGTATTAGTCATGTCTTGGACTGTTCCACCAGTTGCACGACCAGACCTGTATGCATATTGTTTGGTGTTTCCATGGATATTAAAGTCTTGATTTATCCACATAGAGCTGATTTAGGCACACTGAATGAATGGCCAGAACCTCCAGACAACAGTTGTGAGAATTAGAATTTCTTGCTAGGTTTTCCTTTCTGGTAGGATTCAGACGAGATGCACTCGGTGGAGAGGCTGTAAAACAGTTCACCGTCTCCTCATTTCACCTCAGTGTGATCGGTGGGACACTTGTGTGCCGTTTTGCTCTTGCCTCAGTGAGAATCTGCATTTGCATTATAGATTCAGACATACTACAGTATTTTTTCTCATTTACATTGGTTAAAAAAACATTTAAGGACTATTTGTAGTGTTTGTGCAGTGACACAATGTACATGGACTGTATCTGCTCGGTTAATATGTTTTGAAAAACATTTCTTGGGGTTGAACTTGTATATCTACTAATATTTAGAATTTAGAATCAACAAAGGTCTATTCTATTCTATTCTATTCTATTCTATTCTATTCTATTCTATTCTATTCTATTTGCCTGTCTACTTTCTGAAGGCACCTAATTAAAGCTGGTACAATGAGTTGTCTCCAGCTTTGGTCATATTCAGCAAAGCTCTGCTTGCTCAGCAAAGTTTGTGTTCACAAAGTAACATTCAAGGCCTGCTCCCATTTCAGAACTCTCTTTATATCACACACATACATAATGATAGTTCCTGACACCACAGAGGCACTCGCTGACAAGCAGAATTTACAGACTCCTACCTCAAAGTACAAGTTGCACATACATGCCACTATTCTCTCATGTACACTAGGAAATCTTTACAACACTGACATTTCTACATGATCTTCTTTCAGGGATTACAGAACAGTAAAATGCCTAAAATACACAAATTAGAGATGGTATTTAAAAATACGATTAATCAATGTGCCATTTTTTTTAAAAGTATCCTGTAACTAATAAAAAACACTAACACCTTAACAAGGCATTCAGTTTTTAAAAAAATACTTTTTTTTAAATGCATGTCTTGATATATAAGACTGAATATTGCTCAGCGCCATTATATTGGAGAAAGATGAGGCAGTCCTAACTCAGATTTGTTTTATTTTTGTAGTAAAGCGCTGAAAAGCTGTTGTAGACCAAAGCTATTTAAAAAAAAAAAAAAAAAAAAAAGTTTTCAAACTTAAATTAATGTATTTTCAGGGCATTTCATTGGATTCTCTTGGTTGTTAATAGTCTTTTTAACTTGTTTTCACATCTATTTACGCATACATTATTAAGCTTTTCCAATAGTTTTATAATATTACAGAGAAATCCTCTCCTTTTTTTCATAGAAAGGTTCAAATACCTTGCCGGAAATTCTGAGAATGACATCTGTATCTCCTCTCTCTCACTGAAAAGCCCACAGTCTAAAAATATATGTATATATATATATAGATGCTATTTTTGATCTCAGAAATGTAACGAGTGGTTACACAATGCTTCCTAAATCAGAGACAGACCATTCTCTATGTACAAGTGATGTAGATGTTGCCACATTACACCTGAGTAAGTTGCCAATTGCTTGTGATTTTATGAACCATACTTGTAAGTAAATGCCTTAAATGTATATTTTAGCTGAGCTCAAAGTGAAGTGCTTTACTTTTAGCAGTCAAACTCACGCACATCGTTGTTCACAATGAAAGTCAAATACATAATAATAAGAGAAGTAACCATGACAAAAACATTTCTGTGTGTGAATGGCCTTTAAATTAATTTCAGCCGTATTATGTTTACATGAGCTATGGGCTTGACCACTGATGACTACTGATCAGGCACTAATGTGGAAAAGGCAGTTTAGGCAAAACATAGGTGGTTGGTCCCAAGTTTGTTGGTTTAGTCGGCCACTCAATCCTTCATTAACCTGTTTCCATCCATTCTGAACAAACACATATATCTATTTAGAACAAGCTATACATACTGTTTGCATTTAAGCAGGCAAACATTCAGAGTGTTGTTCATACCATTATATTCAGGCACAACAGACTCAGAACAGAAGGAAGCACATACACGCTGCCTTTTTGCAGGGGACTGTTTTCTCTTCATCTGCAGTGGAGTCAGGTTTTCTGTGACACCAGCCCAGGGGAGAGGAGTGAACAAACACACAGTCCTCTCTCCATTCCACACACTGACAGAAAATGCCTAGACCTGCCTGGCCTTGCAAATTCTATAAGGCAAGTCAAGCCAAAACTTTTCCAAACAAGCATGACGTTTTCGCTTCCCACCACCAAAGACTCGCTTCACTGATAGATGTGGGAATGTGGTTGGAATATATCATAGGATCCTATAGGGCAGAACCACACCTGTGCATGCACACTGTACCTTCTCACAGGCTTGTGGGGTCCAGCATCAAAATTTGGTGTCTCTCACCTTTTTAGTCTTTTAGTATGTTTTTTTCGAATGAGAAAACATACTTAGCGGCATTGAAGCTGAGCTGGAATATAGCTAGCTGAGTGTTTTACGTTTGTTTTGCCACCCAGTTTGCATCTATGTCAATACAAGCAGGCAGGGATCAGAGCCACAACATTTTTGATGCCAGAAAGTATTGAGGAGGTTGAGTAGTTTGAAAGTGTTCACAAGAGCTAAAGAGAGAATGTGAGTTGAAAGCGGAGAAACGTTCTATTCGAAATGATTATAATCACTCGGCACTGGTGGCCTAGAGGTTTAAGGACCGACCATGAACCGCAACATACCCTCATTTGCATCAGACTTGAAAGCTTGTTGCTTGTTCTTCTCCATGTCTCGCTTCTGTCCGTTCTCCAGTTAATGTATGAACTGCCCCACAGAATACATTCAAATCCAACACAGCTCACTTTGTCGTAACTCATGGCTGCAATATTGCAGTACTCTGGCATTATACCTCTCAGCATGCCTATATCACTTAGCCCTAATTTTATGGCGATGTCAGATTTTTTCTTTTCCTCCTACTAAGAAAATGTATGTTCCAGAGTTTTAGCTTTGTCAGTCTGTCAGGTTGAGTTAGTGGGTGAGTGGAGGATCTGGGTCATTAGCTGTCTGACACTTTGCACAGGGCTTTCTGTGTAATGCAGCCTAGACCCAAGTGTGTGGGCGTGGGTATGTGGGTCCATCAGTCTAGACTGAACTGCATGGCTGATGGGCTGACTTGGTGACATGCCTCAAAGCACAAAGTGAGCGAGCTTCCTTGGGGCAAAGTTTTTTTTTTTAACCAAAAAGTTCATACCAAAAGTTTCCTGTGCAAAAAACTTTTAACATGTAGTGCTCCTGAGATTTATTTTACGATCTTGTTGCAGGTTTTAAGCTATTTAATTATACACTTCTGCTATGTACTATCACTGCATTTAGATGCTGTAGTTTCCAGGCGCTGATTTTAGTTATTCTAAATTGGTCATCTTAAGAGAGAATACAGTAGAGTCTGACCATTCTGTATTTAAAGAAGCACATTTCAGCTGTTATCGGCCACTGAACCTGTAGTCTTTCAGTCAGGGGAGTTTGTTTATCAGCACCAGCCTTTCACCAAGGTTATTTTGAATGTAGTTTTTCAAATCAGGGGTTAAGAACACTTGACAGGAGCCGAACACACCTCTTCTTAGTCATGCAGTGCTTTTCAGGAATAGGGATTCTGTTAATGCCTCACTGTAAAGCAGCCTTATTCAATATATTATGAAATCATCTTTCCTCAGAGATGTGTTGTTCCCCCTTCATTCTTCAGACCTTTTAAAGACAGCAGGTCATATTGCCTCAGGCTCAAACTATAGCCTGACCCCACAGGTCAGCCAGCTAATACCACAGGCTACTTGATCCAGCTGGCTTTTTTTTTTTTAAACACCTCTCTTCTTCTCAGTGGATCTTTCTGCTGCTGCTTCTGCTGCTGCTGTTTCACTGCCTCAAATTCTGTCAAACTGACCTTGTCCCTCTTTTTTCATTCTTAATGGGAAGTCAGAGAAGAGGGCCAACCTTCACCTGTCAGCTTCTCCTATAAGAAAAGGAGGGAAGAGAGGAGGGCAAAGAGGGAGAGATAGGAGGCAGGAGAAAGGATAAACACACTTAACAAAGACAGAAATGTGCTCCCAGGGGCAGTCTGCTGTTAAGCTCTAGTTGCCCCTATTCGCAGACAGGCCCAACATTGCTCAGGTTACAAATACAGGTCAGGTGCGTGCGTCAGTGAGTGAGTGTGTGAAAGCGCTGGTAATGAATGGTACAGTGTACACTGCAAAGAGGTGTGTGTGCGTTTGTCAGCGTGTGCCAGACCAGCTGTATGGCACAGTGCCGTCTCTGGAGCAAAGCCCAGGCCTAATGTGCAAGCACAGGCCTCTTAGGAGACCACTGGGCTGTCGCTTGGCTGCTTCATTGGCCCTCATAGAAAGTGCTTTGTATGTGTGCTGTACTGGAAAAAGCACCGTGGTGCCGGATTTGACATAGTGCACGATACCAGTGTTTCCAGAATCACTGCTCGTTAATGAGGTGTTGAGTGTCATATTTAATATTGTGAGCTTCCAGACACTTCACACTCATGAACACAAATCTTCACCGCGCCGTTTTATTTATTTCATACCAGACATTTGTGACACACACTAAAGACCCCTTTCCCCGTTTTTCAAGGAGCTGTTAATGGTTATATTATTGTAAGACTAACAGCTTTTGTAATCATGCAGTATTGTAGGGCTGCTCATAATCCCACTGTTTTGGTTGATGTTAAGTTCTTAATAAATTAACGTGTACTTTCAACCCCAGCTCTTTGCCTAACTGCAACCACTGCATCATTTTGAAAAAAGCTAAAAAATAGGAAAGGGACTGAGAGGCTGGTGGGATGGGGAGGATGTATAAGTCAGGAGTCTCTCAGTGACATCGCCAGGCCAAAGTGGAGGGTGACACGTATGCCACAGAGAGCGCTTTCCAGGAATTTTCTCTTCCAGATTTCAATAAAGCGGACATTAGTGTGGTGGAGGACTGTGGTGGTCCTGAGCTGTATCAATTTGAGTCTCTCTCTGAGCCATCACGACCGCTCTAAAATCACACCCCAAGTCTCCTACTAGTGTGTCAACGATCTAACATTTTGGTGGATGTTTGCATTTTTTGAAAGAGAGGGATTGTGAAACAGAATGTTTTATCTTTATCGTGTTGATTATACAATTGCCAACCTTTTAATTGAAAATAAACTTGGTTTCATCGCCCAGCTCTAAAGTGTTAGTTTTGAATTTACCCTTTTACTTTGACTCTGAATGCACGCTCCTTATTTCTGTGTACCAGTGACCCGCAGCCTTTCATTTTGCTTACAGTGTTTGCAGTTTGCTTTGTAAATGGCTGGTGGAGCAGTTCTTTTTTTTTTTTTTTCTTCTTCGTTCACTCCTCCTCTTCCTCTGTCACATGAATAAGCCGTTCATGAACAGGAGGAAGCAGTTTCCAGCTGCCACTCTCTTCTTGGTGGCTTTTTATCTGCCTTGTCAGATTGATGGAGAGCTTGTGTACCGTGCACTGGCACCAGCACCTGAATACACAGACACAAATGTACTTTGTACTTCTGTTCTAATGAGCGCCCTCATTAGCATAATGCAATCTTTAGCCCCCAACTTTAACCATCACAATGAAATAACTTCGCAAAATTATCGTAGGTGTCATGGTCAAAAACTTAAACTGGGCCTCACGAAATTGGACATACATGTATGATTTGTTCCTTATCGACACATTATTAAATTACCTCTTTTTTATTTGAGGTCAGTTGTTCAATTTAAAACCTTTAGTCATGGGAAAGATGTAAAAGACCGTGATGGGATACATACAGTCTGTTTCTTGGCAGTTTCTCAAATTCTGCTTAAGTGTTTGGAAGCAAATAAACCTCAACAGATTAGCTTGAAATTTTTCCAAAATTATTCCACTAGCTCATGCGCTAGCAGTAAATAATCCAATAAATAGTTTATGTAGAACTCATTGCCAAAGTATTTATGCACTGTTATTCTAGAAATAATAAATCTACCTTTGCAACATATTTCTATTTCTCCCTTAAAGGTTAGCAAGTGTGTGCTAATCGACCAGAATGATCAATACATATCGGGTTGTTCGCTCAAAGATGTGAAGTTCAATCAATATATTTAGGATTAGTGATGATGATTAGTGGTAAAATTATTTTCTCTTTTAATTGATTTATTTTTTAATTCATGATTTCCATTACACTTGAAGTTAAGCTTTTTTCAGCGTTTGTATTTTTGAACACCAAATCAAGTCTATTGCTTTGGTTGCCGGCATTGTTTTGCCAAGGGCTGCTTCAAATGAACACCTGCACAACCTTGCACAATAAGTTCATCATCTTCACTGGAAACTTGTTGGCACTGATGAACGCAACAATGTGTGGAACACTGTGGATTTCAGCTTTTGTGCTGTGAGGTTATTTGAGGGTTAAGGAATGAAAGGTGTCAACAGAGGATGCCTTGAAAACAGTGGTAATGTGTGAAGTGTTTGCATGTTTGCACACGCAGTCACTTTCTCCCTCTTCTTGTGTGGAAGCAGAATACAATAAAGCTCCGGTTGTCTGGGCTTGCTCACCGGAATGCCCTCTCAGCCTCACGCTCACTTCGTTTTCTTTCATCTCCTCCCCCTCGCCCTCCTTTGAGCAGCTTCCTCCAGAGTGATTAGTGAGGGCTCAGTGAGAAGTGCTCATCTGTTCTCCTCTGCTGTACCAGATGACGTATCATCTTAAGGTGCTGAGTGCACAGGAGAGAAAGTACCGGAGTGTCAGTGAGTTTGTGTCCCTTCAGTGGCTTTTTTAATTGGCATTCTTGTCGGTCTCTGTCGATTTGAATTCACGTTTTGATTTTAGGATCTAGGTTCTATACAGGAAACATCATAGAATCTGCTTAACTGTTAATTTCCTCAACTAGCTTCTTGTGCCAGACTCGATGAGGACAAGGCCAGAGCTGTGTTTTTTCTCTGAAAAACTAATTTTGCTGTTTGCAATAAACATAGACACTGAGACACTATAATCTCTGTGCGAGGGCAAATATGATGTTAAAGATTACATTGATTCTTATTAGCCTCTCCAAAAGGCAGTTTTAACAGTGTTTCTGCAATTTCACAAAGAAGATTCTACCACGTAGAGCTACAAAATTTAAAACTGATGATATAAGCCGTGTATGTACACCTGCTAAGGAACAAACCAAAACATTATGCAGTTAACTGTTGCTGCTCGAATGATTTCGTTCTGATTCTACTCTACATTTTGTTTATACATGAGTAATATCACCAGTGCACCCAGTAATCATCATAAATTTTGCATTAATTTATACATAAAGTAGAAAGTAGGCCTGAGCAGTGATATATTGTAAATTCTGGATTATTGAGCGCCCCTGAATATAACTAACTTTAAAAAGAAAACAAGATTTGTACACATACAGGCCGCACTTGTCTATAAGCCGCATGTGTCCACGTTGTAACAGGAGATATTTACACAGAAAGATTTTTTTAACTTTTAGTTAAAACGTACCGGTAACATACACAAATACTTAAATGCTTTTTTCCAAGCAGTGCCTGTAACATGGCTGGTTAAAAAAATAAAAAACTACAGTAGCCTACCAGGAAAAGTCATTGATCGCTATCTTCTTCTTCCTCCTGCGCACTAAAATCACTAAAGTCGTCTTCTTCAGTGACAGAGTTGAACAGCCTCAGAATTACTTCGTCACACACTTCCTCAGTCTCCCTTTCGTTTTCGCTCTCAATGTCACTTTTGTCTCGAGGCAAATTCGTAAAACTCCATAAATTAGCCGCATCATTGTTTAAGCCGCAGTTTTCAAAGCGTGTAAAAAAAAGTAGCAGCTTATAGTCCGGAAATTACGGTACTCTATGACAGCTTGTGTTGTCATCATGAGGCTATTTTGTGTTTTTCACTGCCTGAGTCAAGCCATGACCAAACTCATGTTGGGAGAAAACTAAATGCTGTCTTTGTGCGGCACAGGTTTTTATCCACGCTCCCATTTTCAGGTCATTTCTAAACTTTCACTGTCCTCACTGACAGCGCTCCTTCTTCTCTATGCTGACACTAAATTATGCATCACCATTATCATGTAATGAGCCGTTTTGGCAAACTGCACTCTTTGATAGACAGCCATCAGCCTAGTATTAGCTTCATTTTCTCCTCTGACTCGCTGTGATACTTCTTTTGTGTTTTTATACAGCCGAACACACAAAAGAAGTACACTGATATATCTTTGTGTTGTGTTATCACACGCTGCATAAAAACTCAGTTTTTTTTGCCATTTTAGGAAGTGTTAGGTCTCAGACATTTCAACTGGCTTCATACAAATGTAGAGATCACAAAAAGTTGACTTTTAACACCAAAGTTTAACACCTGACCACATCTGTGAAAGTTGGGACAGACTGCATTTGTTATTACTCATGAACACTAAACCAGTGTCTTCATGGTCATCCACTGAGGAGGACTTTTTTATATTGTTTTACACGAGTCGACATGGCCTCACTCCACTGGTGTGCGTTTTGTGAGTGTGGGGGTGGTTTTTGCAGTGAGACTGTGAGTAGACTGTCTGCTCTTTGGCACTTCCATGCACTCTTCCTTCAATATGACCTTTATACATTTGAATTGCTCCATCTTTTCTCCATCCACACTTCTGTCTGTTGTTGTCACTCCCCATCACTCTGTTTTTGCACACTGTCTCGCTTCTATGTCTCATTTTTTGACTCTTCTTCTTTTGCTTCCTCTTTTTTCACACCTTTCTTGCTGTAACACTTACGACTACTCTTCATTATCTCTGAATTACATCCACGCTAGCTCACATTGTGGTTTTGTAAACTGAGAGGCTTAGTAGTGTTACATTTTGGTTTTTTTTCTGCACAAAGGAGGAAACCTCAGGCTGAAGGTTTCTGCCAAATGATCCATTTTCTGTTTGGGAGTGTCAAGTACACAAACGGCACATCCAGAGTTGTCATAACACAGGCAAAGATGAGGCAGTCCTTTCTGCGTCTCATCTAATTTTGTTTTGAAAATGTTGTGGGAAAGTGACTTCCGAAATGAGCCGACTTATTGCTTTTCTATTGCAGGACACCCTGAAACGTCTGTAAATCAGTTTTTTTTCACGTCTTATGACAGCTCTCTTTGTACTGTGTCCTTGGGTGAAAAACAGGATTAACAGGGAATGAAAGACACTTTTGTCATCTCATATCTGGTTTACTACAGAAGGCTTCCTCTTCGTATTATAAATGATTTCCTGCTGCTCTTGTTTTGATGCTGCCGTTATGTGGTTTCAGATATTTGATCACACGGGTCATGTTTTCTTTTAAACAGTTTTTTTGAAAAGGGGGTCAAACAGTAAATTTCCACAAATTAAGCTCGTTATTTTAAAGCCTAGCGTTGAAATGTGATACTATATTGCTCCAGATAGTAACTGTAAGCCTCTTCTGTATTGTTTTTGTGAGCTACTTCTTTTGGTCTCCTTTCCGCTGTATACTGTCCGTATTATCTGAACTCTTCTATACTGCAGGAGTCTCTCTTTCACCTTTTGCTTCTGTTTCTTCTTCTCTCCATCAAAGCTTCAACCAGCAGCTGCCACCATTTACCAAAGTCATGACCTGCTTCTCTTTCCACTTTCCCATCATCTGTCTTTATCTCCCTCCCACTTCTCACTTCCTCTCTGCACTCTGGTACATCCATCCTTCCTCTCGTGTCAAGAACCAGAAACATCTTTCTCCTGCACAGACATATTGTACACACATGGGCAGCTATCCGGCATCTGATTGACAATCTCTTGATAACACATCTGCTGACCACTAAGCATGATCAGTTGCTGAAACAGATGTGGACTTAATTACCTTTGTAAAGTAGCTGAACTTGACAAAAACATAATAAAATGGTGGGATTGATGAGCAAATTCAACATCCAGGAAGCAGCTAACAGTCCTGCTAACATGAGCATTATTTAGGAACGCTGCTGTAACACATCGCGGCTGCCTCTGGATATCCTCCCTAGAGAGAAACTCAGGGAATAAATCCAGCGGACTACGGAAGCAAAAAAAAAAAAAAAGAGCTGCATGTTTTCGATGACAACCAATCAAGAGGTGATGATTGAAGTGGTGATAAAGAAATAAAACTATGAAGAAGGTTGTGAAGTCATCTCTCATCCTCCTCAGGGAAAGAGAAGAGAGTAAGTGTGGGAAAATGGGAAAGAGAGATGTGGGGTGATGGGAGGGGAAGGCTTCTGTTCACATGTTCCCAGCACAGTCTGGCCACCAGGGAACCATTTCCACTGATCGTCCTGTCACTCACACACATGCACACACAAAGATCTGACATCAGGTGCTGGATCAGATGAGGTAATAGGAAAACCATACACCGTCTGTCTTAAACAATTTAAAAACCGCAAAACTTTAGGTTGGAATTTTTTCATGGTCATGCTGTCCTAAGAGGTTCATCTAAACTTCTCATTGATTTATTGTTGTGTGGTTCAGAGACAACAACAAAAAAATGTGAAAATGTATTGTGACAGAGGATATTTTAAGGTAGGGCAGACTTTGTTGCCAATGAGATGCATTAAGAAGTGGAAAATACTATAAATAGGTTTTGCTGTCAGGAAGGTGATGCAGAGCCTTCCTCTGGACTGCTTGCAGAAAAATAGTGCGATCAATTTAGACCAGCACGTATCAAATCATCAGGTGCCCAAAACCTATTTCAGTGTGTGATTATAAACATTAATATATTACTATACACGATTCTTGACATTTTGAAGTGTAGTGATTTTGCCTTGCCTTAGATACGAGGGCACATTTTGAGGAACCATTACTACTTTGTCCACCTTTGCAAGTTAAACACCTGCAGTCCACTAAGTCCAGCCTATGGGCCTGAACAGGCCTTTTCCAGTGGCTCAAAGGAATTCCAGGTGGGTTTGCTGTCACCTCGGTGTTATATGGATGTGAAGGTGTGTGGGATCCAGAGCAGCTGGAAAAGTGTATTTACCTGAGGGCAGCAGGGGGATGAGTGGAGCTGGTCTGTCTTATCTCGCTCTGTCACTGTGTTTAAATGGCCGGTTCGGTTGGTGCCACGTCAAGAACAGATTATGACAAATGGAGTTCTCTACAGGCCTGATGTATGCGTATATTTTCAAATGTACAGTAGTGTTTACCTTCATGTGCTAACTGTAGAGTTCATCTGCTGTTAACCTTGCCCACACACCTGTGACTGATTCATAGAGAGGGGAGTTCCTCTGAGGGATTATGACAAGTTCTCAGTTTAAACCAGACTTGTCAGCCTCACATCCCCAGGCCCATGTGGATTCTTAAGATTGATTGCCACTTAGCCTCAGTGCAGACCTCCATTTGAGTGCAAAAGGTGAGTCTTAGAAAACTTCAGGCCCCTGACTTGCCGTGATTTACACCGTGAGTCATGAGTAGACTTACTGTCTCAGACCTTTTCTTTCCGAGGAATATGTTTGGTGAGGGTGACTGTTTACAGGCATATTTGGACGATAAGTTCTAGTTAGTCTGTCTTCTGTACTACTGCATTGACATCATTTACAATTACCAATGTTCCTGTTCAGTTATAGAGCTTAATCCACCATTTTTCAATGTTGCCGTCCTCATCTTTGCAGCCTCCTGCACTAAAATCCTGACGTCTGGCCCTTCAAAGGCACAAACAATGCTTGTCAATAAAACCTGCACTACACAGCTCAACAACAGTCATCACCTGGTTTTCAAAGGTTTTCCCTACATTTGGCTGTTTTTGTTTCGTCTGCCCTCTGGCTGACCTCAGGCTTTGACCCATCCAGACCTATGTATGTCTCTCCCCAGGTTGGGCTGCTTTCTTTCAGGCATCTGTTTTCTAGATAAGAGCCATGAGTGCAGGGGCTGATTCATTGCTCTGTCACAGACACGGCGTTTGGGCCGTCGACAGAACCGCTCTCCCTGCGTCCATGTCTCCCGTGGCCCGGCTTTTATAGCGTGACAATCCAGATTTAGTGACAAATCAAGCAGCATGCTGAAGAAAAAGACTTTTCTGTTTGTTACATTAAGAGATCAGCTTTCAAAGAAGGAAACAGCCGAGCGCTTAAACGTTCAATGTTCCCACCTACACTGTGACCTTGGCAGTCCTGAGATATAAAAAAAGTTTCTTCATGAATGATGACAGGTTGGAACAGGAACCAAACCCCTCACCCCGGTCTCTCTAGTGACCATGCTGCGAACTGCTGCTCTCTTGTCAGTAGAAAATTTCAGAGCAGCATGCTAAAGTAGCTTCAACCTTGGCACCAAGCTTCATCCGCTGAAATCCTTCTGTTGCCACTTCTTCATAACAGCCACCCTTTCTTCACGGTTCCCTCCCTTTCACATCCAGTGAAGAAGAGTGGCCATCTCCCATAGGAAGGGGATTAGTTTTTCTACTTCGCAGTAAGTTCCAGGCCTCCCTGTCCTCTCCCTCTCATCTTTTTCTCTCCTCTGTTCTCCGTCTCCTCTGTGTTGGCTACTTGTCCAGCAGGGCCACACAGTCTAATTACAGGTCAATTAAAGGCTTTCTGGCTCAGTCGTCCTTCTGCCAGCGCTTCAGCCATTGCAGGCTTAGGGGACTCTACAGAGTGAGAGTGAATGAGATATCATTTCATGTGGAGATCAGCCGAGAGAAGGCCTTGAAAGAGAGGATTTGGGGAAAAGGCTCCCCTCTCTTTCTCTCAGGCTGCCAGAGTCCCTCCACCCGGGACAACCCACACACCACCAAGCATCTTAAAGAAGGGGCCTCTGGGATAGAGGCCAGAGGATTATGGGAATATTCATGACCAGATAAAGGGGTGAGCGGTTGAATGACTGTGTTTTGGGGCTCATCTCTTAGGTAAACAGGAGCCTAAATGGAGTTTTAGATCGCTACTCCCACTGCTCAGTGAGGAACAGGCAATGGTGACTCTGTCCACTGTGTTTTGTTGCATTTCCACAGGACGGTGAAAAGAAAGCCTTGTTGTGGCCTTTTCTTCCTCTTGCTGCTGTCTTTTGGTAGCAAACAGATGGTGCTGGGGGAAATAAATATCTGTTTCTCACAGTTTTTATCCACAGAATATTGGCTTTTCTGAAAGGCGGCATTCACATTCACCCGCGGCCTCCTGGGCTCCTGAAAGCTGCTGAGGGCTCATTTTAAAGTCATTAAGCATCTCTCTGTAAGGGAATAGCGGTTGGGTTTTGCTGCTCTGATCTATGCTGTCTTATATTTAACGTTCAGGTAGTCAGACAGGTAAAAGTCTTAGTGGGATTTGTCTCAGGATTAATAGCTGGTCATTTTAGCCTGCTGGCAGGTTTCTTGTCACTAATCAACATTTTTCACTCCAACTTCTCTACGCCGTGCCTAAAATCTCTTAAACATATTACACCTTATATAATGTTCCACAAATGACTGACAATCATTCACCATTAGTTTTTGGTCTGTCTGGAAACCAATATGATCTCCTATTAATCTGAATTGTGAGAAAGAAAATGGCAAGGACTAGAGTAAAGAAACTAAGGCCTGGATGACTGGTGGTTAGTTGTATCGAATCGCACTTCCTTATATCAACTTGGTTTTAGCTATTAACTCCAGCACAGATGCTACCAGTGGCTGGCGTGTTCATCAGTGATGTTGTTCAGGTTTTGTTGATTGTGATTGATGCAAAAGGAGGTGAACAGTTCTCAGCAAAAGAGAAGTTGGCAAACCGGTGAAGGCGCTCTCTCAGTCCAGTAGTTTGCCCAACCAAATCCACCCTGAATGCTGGGATGTAGTCATGTGTGTTTGTCCTGAATAGTTCAGTACAGGTAATTTGGTTCAGTATGAAACTCCCAGCAAGGTACTATAGCATATAGCATGTCAGCTATAGCAGGGTTAGCCTTTAAAACTGGGAAAACACTGTGATTTTTGTTAATGTTTTATAATGTGCACATTACACAAATAGGGCTGAGCAATAAAGCATATGTGATTATTGATGATGATAAATGATCATGTTTACATTTATGTGTCATCATTACCAAGATGACTTCCTCAATCGTCTTGTTTCATCCACGACCTAAAGTTATTCAGTTTACTGTCATAGAGCAGGAAAGAAACCAGAAGTATTCACATTTAACAAGCTTGAACTGGAGAGTTTTGACTGTCTGTCTCATAAGATAATTTTAACCAATTAATCGACCATCCAAATAGTTGCTGGATAATGTAATCGTTTCCAACTTGATTGGTCAGAGTTGTAGCATGACACACAATTGGCATTCATGTTATTATTTTTTTCTTTTTGACAGTAAGCCAGGATTTAGGTGTCTTAGCTGTTACAGCAAGAATTATGGCCAATGAGCCATTTCCGAATGTTTAAAATAAATGGTATTTTATGCATTTCTGCTATTTAATCATAACCCCAAAACCGAGGAACATGCTGCACTGTGAAGTTACCATTACATCCCTTGTCATGGCAAAAGATGAATAATCTGCAATTCTGCACTCTACTAAACACACAATATACCTGAATAGCATTTACTTGACTTGATAGGAGCTTCCGGTGCAGCCGTGGGACCTGCGCTCCAGTGAAGCACTCCATCAGTGATGTGTTGCCTCAACAGGAGGTGTTAAAGGAAAGGAGCGACTTTCACCCTCCCACAGCCAATCTGGGAAATCAAACCCGTGTCTTTCTCTTATCTCAAACCCTCTAATCTAACCTCTAGACCACTGCTGCCTCCAGTGATCTACCAGAGCTCTGCACCTCCTGCCCAACAGTTGGCAGAAACGTTCGTGTTTGACCTGCGTGAAGCGGTGTATACATTTGAAACACCGAGGCTCCACACAGCACCTTATCATGAGCCACATCTAAACCCAGTGAGAAGCTTTGAAGCTTGAGCCAGGGGATTTCCCGTGTTTTGATGATCTGACAGTCAGTACCCTCCTTTCCTCACACCAACCGAAGCCTCCCGCCCCCTCGCACCTCACATCTCGCTTTCTTCAGGTTGGACAGATGTTGGTAATCCTGCTCCGATTGGCCTGGATTGAGTTCTGTGGTCCTGCGGTCAGGGCAAACGGCCCACGTAGCTGAACTCTGTTAGCTGCCTTTGAGCCGTGCCCTGCGGTGGGCTGCGTGTTGGAATGGCGTACCGCAGGGTTATGTTTCATTCAGCCCCACACCTGCTGCAGTGACTTGTCAACGTGCCCCTCGACAGGCCCCCTTAATGCCTCCATTAGGTGTTGTAATCTCCCCCTAACGCCCTGCCATTTTGCCTGAGTGTGTTAACAGAGTATCAAAGGCCGGGGATTTTTTTTTCCCTGCCACCTGCCAGAGGTGAATGTGTAGGAAGGGGAAAAGAGGTGGAGGTGGCATGACTGTACAGCTCTTGCAGGTTTTCAAGACATTAGGGCGGTTGTGTCTGTGTCTTTCATGGCCAAGCTTTTCTGGCTGTCTGTCAATTTTTCTCAGTTCTGCCTACCGGTGTGTGTGTCTGTAGCTTTTCTTGTTATCGAGCACTCCTCAGCGTTGCCAGTACGTAAGTGGGGGTGGGCCTTCACCTCTCCGAACAACCGTTTGCTTTCCATCCATCAAGAAAAGGATACCTCGGCAGCCGTGCTCCCAACAAAAGGGGGGCTGCACACGAGCCCCTGAGTGTGATATTCAGTTTCACTCCAAAGCACGCACACAGTTATCACCTTTGTGCTGACCTGAAATGGACACTTAGGACGCTGCTGCTCCGAGGTCCAAACCGCAGTGATTTATCTTTTAGTCCTCTAAAGCAGTGTTTTCAGTAGGCCTCCACGTAGGAAAACAATCAACAATAGTTCGCCTATGGATCTCGTGTTGCTGATTGATCAGGCTGGAGCGGTGCTAGTTTGTTCTTCAGAGCTGGTGTTTGAGTTTGTGCTTGGGGGAGATCCAGACAGATTAGCGAGGGTGACAGGGAAGCAGGAGAGCCAGCCAGGCCGGGAGGTGCAGCTGGCATTGCAAGCCACGGCTTCCCTTTCTCTGCATTGGCCCGCAGACTTCCTTCAGCCACTGTTTAATCAGCGATTAGGACTGCTTTAGATGGCTCGCTCGTCTCGTGTGACAGTACATGTTGGGTGGAAGGATTGCTCGTCTTATGCAGTCTCCGGACAATAGGAGTTTAATCATTGAAAAGAAGTGAGTGACTGTTTTTCCAGTAGATTCCCCCCCTTTCATGTGAAATGTTGTTGTTATGGTATCGCCCTCTGTCCATTAACAATGAGCCCGGGAGGTGCATACCATAGAAAGGGGAGGGCGAGAGCTTTGATGTGGTCTGTGCTAACTGGGAACGGGTACGCAAACCTTCATCATCAGATGTGTGAAGGAGGTCTGCCTTGAGGTTTGGCCATCACTGTCACAGAGGACCATCTGGTGTTATGGGAAAAATGTGAGAGAACTTCTACCTGCAGACATACTGTACGCCACAGGGACGGGGGTTTATATATTTTATTTATTTAAAGAGGAACTTTAAAGCCAGCTACCTGTCCTGATATTATGTCATTTCGTGGTTTTTACTCTTCACGTTTAGCGATAGCACAAAAGCTGCACTGAAACTAATTGATTTGTAGAAAGTAATTTAAGAACTTTAGAGTTGCAACTAACATTAATGTCCATCAATGACTCCGCCAGTTGTTTCCATGATGATTTTTTTCTCTATTAAAGGTTAGAAAAAATATCCATCACTATTGCTCTATTTGTTGTTTTCAGATGTCTTCCACTGTCAGACCAGCAATCCAAATCCCAAAGATAATCAGTTTACTGGGGCTGATTGTGTTTATTATTGATTTATCTAATGATTATTTCCTCAGTCAGGTGATCAGTTGTTGAGGCTCTGAAGCAGATAAGATCCAAAACCAAAACATCTTCTTTTTAAGATAATGATGAAGAAAAACAAAATGTTGTCATTTGAGAAGCTGGAACCAGTGAATTATTGTCATCATTTGACTTGTACATTTAGATAATTATTGAAATTGTTGCCATCTAATCTTGTGTTGGCTGACTGATCAGCTACTTGATGTTGTTTCAGGATAAAAACGTGTGTCTGAGTTTTGTTTTTGACCAACTAACCCACTTGTTTGCTTCTCTGCAGAGAAAGTTCGTGAGATCCAGGAGAAACTGGAAGCCTTCATAGAAGCTCTTCACAAGGAGAAATAAGAGAAGCAGGTATGTGTCTCTGCGTAGTATATCGGACCAGGTGCTTTAGGGAACTGATCATGCGCAGTGCAGCATAGTCATACAAACTAAAACTCATTGAATATTCATTGCAATGCCTGGACTAGACGTTAGATAATAGTAAACACTTTATTTGCGTCACAGAATCAGGACAAATGATAACTGTGTTTGTTTTTCCTCCATGCTTCTTCCTAACAGAGTTATTTAGAGTAAATGTTTGGATCACAGCAAAGAAATGCACTGAACAAAAACGACTCATCTGTAAATGACCGTCATCGCTCCATGTCCCCGCCCCGACACGCACCTGGTTTTACCACCCATGACTCGGCTCTCCGTCCCCCCTCGGACACTGAAGGGGAGACGGACCAGAACAGAAGGATAAGCTGGATGAACAGTTTTCAGGCTTTCTCTTTGATTTATGTTAATTTTTTTCCAGAGGAGGACTTCTGCACAGGAGCCCAAACACCGACAGATCAGAAGCAAAATACGAAGCAGTGTTGTCAGACATCTGACCACTTGTTCTCAATAAATGAGGGTTGTGTACATGTTTATCTCCTACTTTCTTATTTTTCTTTGACTTTTTTTTCCTGCTTTTCTTTGTGTACATGTCATTATTCAAGTGTGTGTGTATTCACTGATCTGTGTACATCATAGGCACCGGTCCTGATGGGTCACATCGCCTTGAATTTCAGACCGTTTTTCTCGCCTGGCGCTCCTAAAATATGCCAAGTTCTCCGCTTAATAGAGCCAGGAGTTGTCTCAAACTTTCAAAAGATTGTTTTAGTTGCACCAAGGATCCAAAGCACTTGGGTTGTCCCTCATCCCTGTTTACTCTACATGTACCCCTGATTAACTGTTCCTTTAGTGTACACCAATAAAAGCTAGCTACCTGGTTCAGTATTGAGCTCCCCACCGGTCAACTCACTGTGTTGTAACGCCACAACAACCGCTCAGTAACAGGATAAACAGAAAACGCTCAGTGCTTACGATATTATGTAAAGATTTAATTTTTTATTGTTTCCTTCTAAAGGGGTTTATTTGACGACAAAAACTAAGTTTCTATGTCTGCCAAATGCACATAAGGCCCTGGTCACGTTGCTCACCTGTACCTGTAAGTCCGTCTGTGTGCTTTTCCATCGTTGTATATTAACATTTCATCCATGCTGGAGCTGACAGACAATGCAGCTTTCCAAAAAATAGACTCTTAATAAGTTGAAAATGCAATTACGCATACATTTAGACCGTTTAAGAATCATTTAAACACATAAGACACCAATGATGTAATAATGTTTTAACATAGTCCATTGCTATACACATCATTACATATTGCCTCACGAAATACATTTGCCAAAAACAGAATAAAAAATAGTATGTTTTCATTTGGTTCTAAAAATCCTCCACCATATTTGTTATTAAACACTTCCCTTTGGACCTGATCTCTCCTGGTCCAGTATCCAGTTAAAGCTGATGAGTTGGTCCAACTACACACATATTAGGTTTGTTGTCTTCATGTGTTTCCAGATGGCACCAGGTCTGACGTCCCTTTTCAGTGATATCATGTCTTTGTGTATGTACACGGCCCATGTGCACTAGAACTCATCCTCTCTTCTGTCTGTGATCGAATGGTTGTTTGGCGCAACCACACAAAAAACTAGCAAAGTAATTTTCTCACTGTCCTCAAAGAAAAGAAAAATATCTGACATGCTGGTGGATGGTTTTTAAACTCAAACTGTATGTTTTTGTCCACTCACTCGTTCTCCTGCTCGTCTCTGTTCAGGGCCCCGTGTTTCCACGTCCTCATCTTTATCTCACATCCACTCTCTTTGCATCCTCATTATTTGGACCATTTCATCGTCCACGTAGACGTGCTCATTCTTCCTAGCCTGAAAAAACTGTTCTATATTTGCCTGAAAGGGGGGCAGTGAGACCACATCGACCCTAGTCATTTATTCATATGTGTATATGGGTATATATATATATATAAAACATGGCGTGCATTCTGTACAGGTGATGAGCAGTCATGGCGTTAGGATCATGTACAGCACGTGTAAGCAGAGTGAGCCACTTGTGTAACAGAAAATTGGTGAGCTGGTTCAAAAAACATGTTTTATGTTGTAGAAAGTAATGTTTGCATGGTGTACCCCATCAGATGTGCTTTATTTATTAAATTTGTGTTTAAAAGAAAATTGAAAATAAAATTGACATAAATAAAAAAAATGACCTTTTTCATGACATGTCAGCAGGAAACAGAAGCGGGAGTGGCTTTGTAGCTGGGTGTGTTGTCTGCTCGCTCAGTATTAGCAGTGTCCGGCTGGCTCTACATACCAGCACAGACTCAGATATTTAGCTATTTATCTTGTGACAACCTCAAGAAACAAGGTCTTTTCAGATTACTGTACACGTATCTAGAAAGATATCTCACCGTATGTATCCTCCAACGACTTGCTTCTTTGTAAATATATTTTGAGTCATGCTGCACTTATTTTATTGGTCAGGTACATTTTATTTTGCTCTCATTCTCTGATTTGTTTTCTTTGCATCCTATCTGCTCGGTGTAAACAAATCCTGCAGTTCATTCCAATAGACACTGGCTTTTTATCATGTCAGTCTGCTTATGCAAATGGTCTATTTTTAGTGAATTTTTAAGAGACATCTAGAATAAAGTGACTTTGATGAAATATCCCGACTGTAAGCTCAGATTTGGTTAACTTTCTCAACCGTGTCACACATAATTAGTGTGAGGAACAATAGATTTTGCTGCTTCTTTTAGTTTTTTCAGTTTGTAGCTGTGATAGATGCTGCCATTTTTGTGATGTTTTTAAAAAGATGGTGTAGATTCAGAGGGTTAATAAGCACCACCGTTAAGGACATTTTTTTTTAGTTTTTTTAGGCAAAATTTCTTGGTTTTGCAGGATGTTTGGTACAATCATTTTGCATTCCTCTGACTTGTATTAGCTTTGTGATCCTCTGCCTTCTAGTAGCATCTCTGTGTTCACTGCTTGTTAGGAAAAGTTGGCATCCTGACATGTCAGATTAAGATGGTGACCACAGTCAACAGTATAACTGTTTTTACACTGTGACTGTGAACATGTTGGCATTTAGCTCAATCCACCGTTGTGTCTTAATACATTTCGCAGAGCTGCGGCCATGGACTCCGGTGGTGGAGGAAGAGTTGAGATCTTGTACTTAAATGAAAGCAGCACTAAACACAGTGTACAACACCAAACACCTTGCAGCTTGTAGTAACTGTTTACCTGTAGTAGTGTAACCTAGAAAAGAAAATTCTCATAGTTTAATCGTAGCAACTGGACTTGCTTGAGTTCCTTGAAGACGTTTCACCTCTCATCCAAGAGGTTTCATCAGTTCTGACTAACTAGTAGGGAGTTCCAGATACTTATGTCCTTAAGGAGAAGTAGTCAGAGCTGATGAAGCCTCTTGGATGAGAAGTGAAACGTCTTCAAGAAACTCAAGCAAGTCCAGTTGCTACGATTAAACTATGAGAATAGCCATGACCTGGATGACTGAGAATCTTCACAGACATCTAGAAAAGTAAATTTAACTGTATTTCATCAGCTCATTACTTCAAATTTTTTTAAAATTTGTTCTCTCAAAAGTTGACAGTATCTGGTTTTAGGTGCAGTATTTGAATAAATGGACTTTAGTCTTTTCCATCTTTAGTCGTCTTTTAGCCTCGTCTATACTGTTACTGTGAACTGACTAAAATTCAATTTTCTTGAACCTTTACATTGTATGAAAAATGAAGGAAACACCTTCGATGCATCGTCTCCCTCTCAGCCTTGCAGAGCGGCACCTATGTACGTGTGTGTTAGCGTATTTGTTGCACACTCTGCTGTTATCCTGCAGCTGCTGGATGCAGTGACCTGTGTGCTGATGTGCTGAGGCCTCTGCTCCAGGTCTGGGCAAACCCTCAGAGTATTTAACTCTGCAGGTTGTTATCTCATCCCAGAGCAGGCTGAAGGCACGCTGCAGCCCGGGGCGGCAGGGAGAGCCAGGCAGGCAGCTGAGGGTCTGACTGATTAATAAGTCAGGGTCCAGAGGTCCTCCACTCCTGGGCATCCTCTCTGCTTTCACAAGAGCCTGGTTGTTACCGCATCTCCACATTGCTCAAAGGGCAGCACAGTGGGGAGGGATGCATGTGGGGGGACGGGCCTCGTCCTCACCACCATCACCTGAGGCTTTACACATGAAGATAACGGCCTCACGTCAAACTGCTGCTTTCTGTGCCACTATTATATTCCCCTGTTTTCTTAAAAAACACAGCGAAAAAAAGCCTAATGACTCTGTAGCAGCCATGAAAAGAAAGGGGGAAAAGTCAACCTTCAGCAGAAGGCCTTTGTGCTATCAGATAGCCACGTTCTGGGAGGAGGGAGGCCGGCCAGGACACACTATAAGCCATTAGCATCTGCAAAGGCCGTCACGTTGACTAATAGCCAGCACCACAACGGCACAGTGGCTCAGTTTGTGTTTTCCCTCAATCCCCTTTATGCTGGTGACACAAAAGCAGTCAGGCCAGACCTGTCAAATGTGCCACAGCAGCGGACTTGCACAAAGCTCCATTTCTAGTCTTTCTGAGGAAAAAGAAAGGGCCGATCTTGTTGCTTCATTTTTTTAATCCCCCACCTAATCATACAGACACATTGAGGCTCTTTTGGCAGGGGGTGTGGCCGGTCGGTAGATGATGAAAACCTTGAATAAGTCTTAGAAAAGGGCAATAAGTTGCGGGGATGGGCGTTTTCTGGCAGCAGCCGCAGTGTTAGCATTTGTTTGCCTTCTTGTTGGCAGCAGTGGCTTTGTTCTCGTCTCTCTGTTTCCTCTGTCATGGAGTTGTTGGTTGATGTTGTGGAAGATGAAGAAACTCTGGTGACCAGATTAATGTAAATACACGGCAGTCGCCTCCTCTGGTGGACAATAATTCAAGAAGTCCACTTTTAATGCTGCTAAATTAACTGTGTCTCTTTAGTTTTAGGTGCTGAATGCAAGAACGTTGTCTTCATGAACCCGTAGACCAGAACCACGGACACAAGGTCGGTGTCACGCTGTAAAATATATTCAGGACCAATCAGTTGCCTTCCTGATTGTGTAATGACAAATATACAAACATCTAAAGGGCTTTAAACTTCTGCACAATGCAGAACTTGTGGCTGTGAACATTCATTCCTACAGTTTGAAAACACTGAAGTGAATTTGTCAGAAATCAGAGAGCTCTTAGGAATCATTTAAAACTTTTATTCTCATTGGCTTCTCTCTCAGAGCAAGTGCGTTCTATGTGATGACTTCTGCCAAAGTTTTTATTGTATTCATGTCAGAGATGTTATTTTTTTTAATCTGAGCTTTTAACATTGATTATTTGAGATGGAGTAATTTGTGAGGTTATGCACTAATCAGTCGGGTTTTAGCTATAAGTCTCTCCTTTCATTAATTAAATCCCCAAAGTCTCATCTGTTTACAAAGTTTTTCAGTGTGAAAATAATCCCTTTGTTGCCTTAAAATGGTTTAGATGTAACTCTACACCGTGTGTGCGGGTCTGTTAACTTCTTTCTCCACCCCGCTGCTGCTCGTTGCAACTCGAGAACACCAGCTCACCAGCTCAAACACTGTTGAAAAAAAATACGCCACATGATTTCAAGTTGTGATATTGGAGGAATTCAACCATAAATGTTTGAAGCAGAAACTCCACCTTGCAAACTGACAAGATCGTTTGTTACACATGAAACCTTAAAAGTCTGAATCCGTGTGTTTGTGATTGTCATCAGTACAGTTTTAAGGTGGAAGCACACAACCAGGGTGTTAACTGTTTGTTAAGCCCAGAGTGTGTGTTCTAGTAAATAAAATAAAAAAACACCATATGGACACGTTAACAAGGTAAAAACTTGTGTCAGCTGTGACTCCCAGTACAGATTTTAGAGTGTTGCCCTAAAGTAAACCACAAATGATGATTTTTTTTAATGACTTTATTTTTTATTGTTGCACATTTAGTAATAAATATTTAATTACAAAAAGGGTCTTTTGCAGGAGCGTTGGTGGATAGAACAAAAACAGCATCATGTCGTTGGTTTGACATTGCTTAATTAATCAGATTTGCGTCATGCAGAACCCTTTTTCCTGCATTTGTTGTTGCAGTTTTACGTGTATGCACAGTACAGGTACAATATCATTTTAGTGTTTTCAGTATGTAGTAGCCACTCAGCTTCTATTATACCAGTGTAGTTTGTGTATATCCAACAAGAAACAGAAATCAATTCCTGCATGATTCACTTTGCTCACACAACAAATATTGACGGGACATGTGATACTGTGTGACTCTTGGTAATATTTAAAGTGACACTATAACACATAGGAGACACCGACTTGTCCTATGAGAGTCACTTATCAGCACTTCAGTCAACAAGTGCAGATAAATACAGTGGATGTAAATCTAACACTTGGTGCCCCAGGAGACAAACCGCCACCGCTGAGTCACCGCTGATGAATCTTATCAGAGGCTTGTTGAAGCAACAGGCTTCCTTCTCCGTTTCAGTCAACAAAACCTTCTACTGTCCCCGGGGCCCGCTGCTTTCTGCCCTGCAGAGAATAGCCTCACAATTGGCCTTTGTGTTCATTATGTTGGAGCCATCTTCCCATTGCGCTGTGGGGTCCATTCCAATGCTGAACTAGGCCCATGGGGATTTTAGCCAAGTCACAGGGGTCAGCGACCTCCGCTGTCACACCCCCCACCACACACACACACATACAGAAAGCCCTGTTCGTACTCTGTGTGAGCTATAAATTATCCCAGCGCTTAAATTTTTAGAACGTGAAGGAGGCTCGACCGTGTGAATCCTGCGGTGGTCCTGTATCTATACG
The DNA here is from genome assembly GCF_000690725.1 of Stegastes partitus. Lineage (NCBI taxonomy): Eukaryota > Metazoa > Chordata > Actinopteri > Pomacentridae > Stegastes > Stegastes partitus. The sequence goes on from NW_007578238.1 coordinate 214,083, forward strand.
TGTGTGTGTGTGTGTGTGTGTTCACAGGAGAGGCTGGGCAGAGCACCACTGCATGTTCTCACCATTCAACTCTGACATCCAAAGAATCTATAAAATGACCTCATCGTCTCACAGCACGGAACGTCAAAAATGAATCAGACCATTGTGGAGGGAAACGGCCTCCATTAATAAATCCCCGATGGTCCATCTTTGTTTTCCTACTTCGCTCACACACACACACACACACACAGGGTCACCTGAGTGACAGAAACAAACAGCAAACCGCTGCTAAAAATATCACAACAAAGATTCGCCCTCAGATGTGAATCATTGTTTGGTGATTAGTGTGAACAGCCAGGACGTCCACTTTTTTTCCAAGCTAATACAAAAGATCCCAACATAGAGTCTCCTAGAAATGTATTAATAATAAAGGATGCCTACGTTCAGATTAGAATAACAACATTCTATTGTCAAAATAGACAATCTGTTAATCTAACAAGGATCTGGCTAAAGTCAAAATACTTTTCAGTAACGTGTCTTTTGCCTCAGATACATAAAGTCTCCATAATGTTCTGTTGGTGACGTCTTCAACAAACTTGTCTCTGTTGGACTTCATAGCAAAGAGCAGAAAGTTCAACTCAGAGTTTATTGGTGATGCCATAACAAGAATTCATTAACCCTCTGAACACCACTCAGATTATGCACATTTTTTTTGGTCCTGTCAAATTTTCCCTCCCTGTGGGTGAATTTTTAACTGAAATCTCAAGTCCTGCACCTCTATGGAAACAGTACAGCCGTGGCTGGAAGCAGAGAGAACTAAAAACATGTCTTATGTGAAGAACATCAACGTCATGTTATGTCATACATCATAAGAAAAACAAAAGCTTTACAAAAATAAGCTCTACAAAAAAAAAGAAATCAATGTATGCAACATTTTTCTGAGTGCCTACAGGTGTTACAATACTTTGTGGGAAAAAAGCGACTCTACATCTTATATTACGACTTATCTTACAGAACATTTTTATTTCTTCCAATAGTTGTCTCCTCTCTGCTCGGTGTAAACACAGCCTGCAGTTCAGCTGAACAGTCCCAGATTTTTTCTCACACGACTGTTGGCTGAAGCTGCGTCAGTCAGAGCTTTATGGTTGAACCGGGGAGAGCAAAGGTTTTTGTTTTGTTCAGTAGCTGGTCAAACCATTTATGTTTGGCCAATCTTTAAATACGACATGTTGAATAAAGTGATTTTGCTAAAATACCACAATAAGTTTAAGCTTAGATTTTTTTTAAATGAACAGAATTGCACCTCACACATGATTAGTTGAAGGAACATTGAGAAGCACATAATTGGAATTTTTTTTTTCCTGTTTTTATACTTTCTGTTAAAACTATAAATTTGGCCATTTTTAAAGATAACATATGAAGTTCAGGGATAAAATTGTCCTGCAACAGCGGCCCCCTCTGCCCCTGACAGACTTACCTGCAGCGTTGTCATGCCAAACAGCAAAGCACACATGAAACACAAAGCCATGAAGCTGATTTAACTATATTTGGTTTATCGCCTCATTTACTTAAAAAAAAAAAGGAGTATTCTGTTATTTATTTTTTCATGTATTGGAAAAGTGTTGATACTTTCAAAAGAAAGATCTTACCAAGTGAACACGTCTGCTGCTAAAAATCAGTCATTTATATTGGATATAAACAATCATCCTTAATTATTTTAAATCCGTAGCAGTTCAGAACGGAGGCAGCAAAGTGAACACGATCATAAAAACTGACTGAATTCAGTTTAAAGTGCGTAGAGTTGGGCCAAACTACATGATAGAAGGCTGAAAGAGAGGATGGAGAAATTAAACAATCTGTGTGTGTGTGTGTGTGTGTGTGTGTGTGTGTGTGTGTGTGTGTGTGTGTGTGTGTGTGTGTGTGTGTGTGTGTGTGCGTGTGTGTATCCGTGTGTGTGTGCGAGGGGTGGGAACTTTCCTCTACAGAATAGAGATATGCAAAGTTGCCATGGAAAAAGTGATCGTCGCACAAACTGTTTCTTAATCGAGTGGAGGTCTTAGTGAGCGGGAGGGATGTGGAGCTTTTAGCACAAGAAGCGGCTCTGGGTTTGCATGGACTTAGTGGGATTATGGGAGCCTTCATGGCAACCAGTGAGGCCAGCAGGTGAGGTCTGGGCTCAGCTGCCTTAGCCTTTAGGTAAACACAGAGGAGGGTTGCCAGATCCTGGCTGTGTTGCCAGGCTGAAATTGTATCTGTCCACATTACTTACGTCAGTCAGGCTGATCCTCCCGCAGACCGGCGCTGACAGGGGCCTGCACTTGTTGCCGGATGGGGGGACGCTGAGGACCGGCTTTCATCGGCTAAGTGCCACAGCAAGGCCAGACCAAAAACGGTCTGGTGACATTACTTGACTGGCCATCAATTGTATCTTAGCAGGCACTAAAACCAAAAGCAAACACACAGTGAGTCTGAGTGTGAATGTTTGAGTCGAGGCTCCGCGTCGTTGTTGCAGCATCGCGTGTTAAAGCGCAGCAGAAATGACAACGCTTTTGGTAAAGTGATCAACTTTGGGAGCTTTTGTGTCTTTTCAGGAAGTCCTGATCTCATTTCCACTGAGCTTAAACTTTTAATTAGATTTGCATTTTCAAACAGGCCTGTTTTACATGTGTTCTAGGAGTTAAACAGTAAAACAGGCTTACGTTACTTGAATGTTTGGGTGTTCTCCCAGAACACTTCGACTGCAACCTGCCTGACATCACACCCGATTAAGACGAGAGAATTACCACGTTACATGTTCGGCGTTGTCAGGAATTCTTCCGCAGTTCTTTCACAAAACAAATGACTTGTTTTTCACATGACCTTTGCACGAATGAGAGTTGAAAATAAGATTAACCAGGACTCACGAATGACAAACAGCTCAGGAAAGGTGATGTTTGTGCGACATGAATTAAACATTTTGTCCTGTTTCATTGGAGGAACGGTTTAAACAAAAATGATTGAAATGACTTTTTGTTCCATTCCTCTGTCTGATCACACATTTCATCACCCATATTGTGGAAATATAAGCTTGAAAATCATCTGACATTCTTTGTCCGGCCGTGCATGTTGTAAAACTGAACTGTCAGACCGTGTGATGGTCCTGTGTGCCGTGCTATCACATTCCTGCTGTGCTCCTCCTCCGCTGCAGCCTCCCTGTTTGTTCACCTGCTGGTCAGTCGTATCTGAGCTGAAAGGCCACCGTTTCGCCCTGCTGACCCTCTGACCTCCTGCAGCCTCCACACGCCTCCTCTCTGGACCAGCAAATATTGAACCAGTCAGTCAAGGTCTCTCTGCTGCCCAGTGAGTGTTTGGCTGTTGCCAGAGAACAGCTTTACTACCGCTGGACGGCAGCAGGCCGGGACACGTCCCTGTCACAGTGTGTGTGTTACAGGGAGTTTAAACAAGGACCGTAGCAGCTGGAATTACCTTCAAACCTGCAACAGACTGTGTGGTTGTTTTTTTTCTTGGTAATTATTGCATCAAAGCTTCAAACCTAACTTTTAGGGAAATATAGAACATTATTTACATAGTTTAGCCCTCACAGGTAACACATAGTGTGCAAAAAAAATCCTTAGCTGTGTCCCAAATCCATGCTACATGCTGATGTAACCCTCTGAACCCAAAAATCCACCAGCAGGTTTGTAAAGCATTTTGTTTTTTAAGAAATAAAACCACTTATCAGAGACAGAAACCATAAAAGCATAGAGAATTGTCAAAGTTTCAGCTTTCCAATGGTCCTTGAACTACTCATTAGTGATGTACTTTTTTTCTTTTGCCAGAAAAATGACCCAAAACTGGACAGGTCACCAGTCCATCACAGGGCTACACTTAGAGACAGACAATCAGGCACACTCACATTCACACCTACAGACAATTTAGAATCACCAATTAACCTCTACATGTTTTTGGACTGTGTGGGAGGAAGTCGGAGAACCTGGAGAGAACCCACGATGCACGGGCAACCTTCTTGCTGCGAGGCAACAGTGCTACCAAGTGCTCCACCTTGCAGCCCTAAGCTTTAAATCATGATATTTAATCAAAATCACATTCTACAGATCTTGTTTAAAAGAAAAAGGAGATACAAAAATAAAGCGTTTGCTTCAACCAGATTCTGTAAAAAACTACAAACTGCTGCCGTGAACCATCAGCTGCGACACACAATCAAATCACAAAAATTCAAGATCTGTTCAGCTGAACTCGGCTGATCTGCAGGCTGTGTTCATGTAGAGCTGATAGGAGACAACTATATGCAATTAATAAAATATCTATAGTTTTTTGAGCCACCATTTCTTATAAACTGAGTTCTAAGAGTTAAGCAGGTTTTCAATATGTTGTTCACTCTGAAAAAAAGCAGGAAAAGTAGCAGTTAAAGAACCTCTAAATCGTTTAAATCTTTTAAATTTTTGTGTGTGCGCTGCTGATCTTAATTATCCCGCAATGCAGTGCGCAGGGAAAATAGAAGAACGACTACAACAAACAGCAACAATCAATCACCAGTCAGCACAAAACCACAAAGTACATAGATTTTAATGCTACAGGTGACTGCTATTTCTGTGTAGGGTGGAACTGAGGACACAGTTATTGTCCAAATATATGTAAACATACTTAGTTTCCACAGTTTACATCAAGGCTTTGCATGTGTGTGTATTTGTGTGTTTGAGGTCTTGGGCTTTGTGTGTTAATGAGATTGTTTCCTTTAGATTAACAGATTGTTTTCCCCGGAGCTGTTGCCTGGCTTCATGTGTTTGTCCTTCCTCTGCAGTGTGTGTGTGTGTGTGTGTTTGTGTGCATGGGTGTGTGTGTGTGTGTGTTTGTGTGCATGGGTGTGTGTGTGTGTGATCCCGGGTGCTCAGGAATGTTTGCTCTGCCAACACTCACTGACTGTAGTCGTCGTCGTCTCTCCAGCCTCGAGTGAAACAGACACTCTGCAGCCTTTTATCAGCCAGACGCGGCCCGTCCTTTAAAGAGGAGGAGGAAGGTAAATAAGGACTTTAATAGGTGGATAATGTGGTCGCAGGGCACAAGACTGACTGTTCCTGAGCAAACATGCACACGCTCACACACACACACACACACACACACACACACACACACAAGCACACACAAGAGCTCACTGAAAACAGACGATATAAAGAACGTAAGCAAGAAATGTGTCATGTTTATGTCACATCGTCAAACGTGTAGTCCAGGATCTCATGTTCACGTTCTAAAAAACCACACATACAAACACACAGGATGTTAGGATCAGAGAACCAATACTACACCATTAAAATTAATCACTTTGCACTTTAGTTTCTTCTCTTTTTTTGTATTGACTTTTCTATCCAGAAGTAGAGTTTTTATCTGCATACAGGTGCAGAATTATGTTTAATTTCTATTTTTAGTTACATCACAATTCTAATTGAAGTTTTAAGGTTTGGTTTATTAATCCCGAGAATGGAAACTAGTTTGGTCACCGATGGACAGATATATGAAGAGACACAGCAGGCAGCACATCCAGTAAAATAACAACAGCAGCACCTACTAAAGAGGACGTTAGTGTATCTCTAATGTCTAACAGTGTCTGCTCTAGTTTTCTTTTCACAACAAACAGAACAATAATCTGGCTGCTGTGTTGTGCTGAACAAATTTGCTTTGCCAAGGCGAGCTTTATGAACATAAGGCCCCTCTTGATAGTCTGATTTTTATTTATTTATTATTTATGTATTCATTCTTTTTTATTTCATTCGTTTATTTTGAATGCTTGCTTATTACTGAATGTGACACTGCTGGACCTGATAGAGGGAAAAAGAAAAGTTTACAGGAGTGAGAAGGAGAGTGAAAGGAAAATAGAAGAAAACAAAGTTACCACAATCTACCAACTGCTGTACAAACACACAACAGAAAACATCTCACAGCTTTTGCAGGAAAACAGAGCTGATAATCATCAAGAGCACCTATAAGAGATGAACAAGCTGAGAAAACCTGAATCTTTACGATTACCAGATTTACATACGCACACTAAAATGCTCTACATTTACTCAGCCTGACCATAAGTGATGCATCTTTTTCCTTCTCTCTTATACTCCAGTGTTTCTGCTGCATCACCTGCATGTCTCCTCTGCCTGGATGTTCTATTTATTTTTTCTCACAAACACAAACCCTCCTCCCCCCACACACACACATCATAATCATCACCATCATCTTCCTCCTCTCGTATCCCATCCATAAAGATACAGCAGGTTTATCTCCACAAACACATTTGTTTAAACACCCACAGCGCACACACACGCTCCCCGGAGCCTCCAGAGGCCAATTAAGATAGTCTATCTACCTTGGGGCATTTGCACCGACACCCCGCCCCACATCCACCCCACCGAGTCCCCCAGAGTCACCGCCAACCTCCTCCTCCTCCTCTCCCCCTCCACCCCCTTCAGACCCTTTGACCCCTGACACACGACCTCTGCGCTGAATGAGTACACACAGGGGCGTCAGAGCGAGACCCCCAGCGATTATTGCTCCACCGTGACACACATACACACAATAACAGACACACACATTCCCTCTGGCTATGAACACTGAACTGAACATTAAAAAAAAAAAAAACTATGGACCACTGGTCATGCACAAGGCGTCTCACTACACTGCCTCCTCACTACACACATACACACGAACACACACAGCTGGGAGGTGTTGGGGTTAGTCGTGGGTCGCAGGTTAATTCAGTCCAAATGGACAGGACAGCTGCTGGATGTAGGGGGCGCTGTGGAGCAGAGCTGTTACCTGTTTTTACACCGAGGTAGCTTTGTAAAAAGCAAAACTGGCTCATAGTGTGATACTGGTACACAATGTGGAAATAAGATTTGACTTTATAAAAGCACTGTTTGAAATGTAGATGACTGACGGAAAAGAGGAAGAAGGGAAGTAAGAAAGAAATGAGACTGGAAAGATAAATGAAAAGATCAGAAGAAAGGGCAAAACTGGCAAAATGTGAGCCACAAAATTAAACATCAACCCTTTATATGTCTATATGTATGATGCGTTGTCATGTTTAGTCACGGGCTGCAAGGTGTCTCGGTGGTTAGCACTGTTGCCTCGCAGCAAGAAGGTC
>NW_007578238.1:221250-235184 GCF_000690725.1 Stegastes partitus
TGTGAGTGTGCTTGGTTGTCTGTCTCTAAGTGTAGCCCTGTGATAGACTGGTGACCTGTCCAGGTGTCCCCTGCCTTCACCCTGAGTCAGCTGGGATAGACTCCAGCCCCCTGCAACCCTCATAAGGATTAAGCGCCGTATAGATAATGGATGGATGTTTAGTCACACAGGCTGCTGGGATTTTTACCTCCTTTGCCACAAACTGAATATTGACTAGAATTTGATGCTCAAAACCAAAATGCCGTCCCACTCCTCTTTACTACTGAAGAAATGGTCCCAACAAAATGTTCAGTGAGCGTTTTCTTAAGATTATTTTAATTCAGGTGACACAGCCTCAGCTTTCTTTGTAAAGACCGATCTCCTGTATCAAGGTGTCATCTGTTACTCTATGTGTGACCTTTGCAGCTGATAATGTAAAACTAAGTTGTGACACATTCTCCAATCCACAATATTTTATTACACAAAATTTTCACCTTATATAGAAAATAATCGCAGCACAATCCCTTTGTTTTCTTTAGAAAAAAAAAAAAGGACAAAATGTGAATTGTTGCATTCTGGTGGTCGGTGTATGAGGACATCAAAGGGATCAGCTCAGTGGTGGCAACACTGGGAGGAGGATAAAACCAGACCCAGCCAACAAAACTAAGACCAACCTGAAAGGCAGGCAGGCCCAGTAATACGGGATCATCCCTGGTGTAATTCCTCCCTCCTGGCCCCAACAAAGAGACCTGGGACAAGAGCTGCACATCTGGGGGAGGGGAGGGGGGTTTTCAGGCAAGGTCCGGTGGTCCGGCAGCCACTGACCAGGTCGCCATGCCAACAACATACATGCACTCACACACACACACACACACACACACACACACACACACACACACACACACACACACACAAACAAACAACTGCCTGCAACAGTCCGGAGCCCTCCTGCCCTCTTTCATCCCCCAATATTGTAATCAGCCGCCTTGGGCCGTGCATTGTGTGTAGACGTGTCCAAACATGGCGGGAGATCAGAGGTCAGGCTGGCCGCTGACCTTGGCCCCTGGCAGCCCCCTCAGAGGCCCAGAAAGATGTGCGTCGTTGGATGTGGGTGGTGTCAGACCGTGGCTCTGTCCCTCTGTGGCAGGTCCGGTTCCTAATCGGCTCAGAGGCCAGTAGGAGGCTGGACGCCAGTCGGTATTGTCCGGCTGCATCTGAAAGGCCCGGCACTGAAAGGCCGGGGCAGGACAGGGTCAGACTGGCCGCAGCGCTCTGCTGCCTTTCAAATGCCATCGATACCCTCCTTGATTCTGGGCCGCTCTGCATGGTGCGCACCCAGCCAAGGACCACCTCAGTCATGACAGTCACCAGACGGTGACAGGACTCTGGATTAGAGCATCAAAATTTAAGAGAATAAATGATTATTTGGATATTTAGAGAACAGCAAGAGTCCAACATGCTATCCAGGTTAAACATTTCTCATCCGGCCACACACTTCATGCTGCCTCCACTTGTTGACTCAGGACTAAATTAGCAGCTGATTAAAAGATGTAGCCAGACTCCTGATTCACTTTGACTCACACAGCTGCTGCTGTCTTCAGGCCGCCTTAAGAGACTGACCCACATGAGTTAATTCTATTAGAGCCATTCGCCAGACTAATTTCATCAAGTGCCTCTCACTAATTTAAACCACGCTTTAATCAGATATTCAGCAAAACAAATACTGATCAATGAGGTGGGAAGGGAGCAAGTGGGGCCACTGAAGGCTCCCTCAGGACCACAGAGAATAATGACATTGCAGGGTATTTATGTTGTGTGATAGGTATTTAAGACTCGTAGGTATGTAAGCAGAAAAAGAGCAGCATTGCACAGATAAATGAGTCCAACATCAACCAAGAGCTACGACATAGTTCTATAAACGGTAATTCATGAAAACAACTTGCATAAAAAGAATGAATGTTCTGCTTTGTTCTCCCGACCAGTTCGGTTTACTAAGTTGTTTTAAATTTGTATTGCAAATTAAATTTGCAACTCTCCTATTTTATTATCATGTGATGGCCAAAATGGCAAAAATAAGACCCAGGATATATAAACTTTGACTCCTCTTTAATAAGTAGCCTTCCTGTCGCCAGGCCACTCTGCTGCTGTACCATCTCACTGTAGTTCTCCAAGTCTCTGAAACAAGACAGCAGAGTAGCAGTGAGTCCAGGGGAAGTCCAGCTGCCTTAACTGAGTATATTTTAATGAAGTGGCCCTACAAGTCCTCGTCAAACACACACTCACAGGAAATGCGACATCCCAGACTCCTCAGCTCTTGTCGCCTCACAGGCTAATAGGACCTGCCAATGAAATCGTCTCTTTTTCCTCTCACAGCCAAGAGAAAGGAGAGCAATTAAATCCAATTGGAGCCTGTAGTAATGCTGAGACCTGGGCCCCAGGAGGCCCCGGCGGTCCGGATGTTTAATCATCATCTGACCTAGTTGCTGGTTCTGATAAATGGGCCTGGGCAGGGAAAGCGTTGGCTGGTCATTAATCTACAGTCAGATGGGGACAAGCACACACGGTCGCCGCCAAGTTAATTGGCCACTTATTTTAGCACGAGCGGGAAGCTAAGGCGAGATGGAGATGGATGTTCTTCAGCTGATCCATAATTTGGCCCTCCAGGGTACTAATACAAGCAAAACAAACAGAGTAGGAGGAGGTAAAGAGGAGCAGAGTGAGGGAGAAGGGGGACATCTCTGTAGAGATCTGAGGCCTTTCCACAACTCCATGGCTCATGAAACCACAGTCCAGAACAGCTTCAAAGGCGCCAGTTTGACTTGCGCTCCACAGAAGAGCCGGTTTCACTGGTGATTCTGACAGCCTTGATCTCTCATTGGCTCTTTTAACTCTCCTTTGTGGTGTTAAATGGGACCAACATCTCATGTATGATGAGAAAAGCAGAGACTTCTTAACCTTTGCTACGTCATGAAAAAAACAACGCCTGAATTACAAGAATGTGTTCAGGCTCCTTATCCACCTTATCTCACCCGCTCCTGGTGTCTTTCTGGCCCGGCCGTCCAATCAGGTCGTAGTGAGGGTCAGCAGTCGTCCAGGTGGCTGCCTGCCTGATGGATGATGGGAACAGAGGGGGCTGTCCCGGCCATGATAAGGACCCTATCTTGACAGGGGCTTCCTCTCCGAGCCTGAGCTCAGTCACATGGTGTCGACAGAGAGAGATGGATGTGTGGGTGGGTGGACGGATGGATGGATGTGGGGGAGACAGACGTGAGGACGTCTTATGGAACAAGACACAACCTGTCCTTGTGTGTTATCAGTTCACCTCCTGACCCCTGCACTTTTTTTTTTTTTTGCCTTTTCTCTCAGTCCAACCTGAAAGCCGGGGATGTACGGGAAGATCTTTGCTAGTTGAAGACATTATGATGTCTGGATGGGTATTTCTCGTCACACAACATGATAATTGTCCTGTACTTTGGTACACACAAATGCTCACACAGTAAACTGGGATTGCAAACATCGTAAACATTACACATCCTGAACATTGTGGACATGTTGGCATTCTGACATTAGCATTTAGCTCATATCACCAATATGCCTCAGAGCTACTGTCTGTAGACTCCTATTTAAGGAGCATCACAGGTAAACAGTGTTTGCAGTTCAGCTGGTAAAGATACACTCAGATTATATAATCACCAGCAGTGGCGGGATGTAGACTGAACAAACATATAAATGCAGTATGTAAGAGTTGATGAGGTTATTGCTGCTGGCTTGCAGAATGTTGTCCAACTGTTCCTGAAGGGCTCGGTGAAGTTGACAGACACTTTACGGGACAGGATCATTTTGTCAGAACACTTCCATCCAGAGCATCATGATTCGGAGGCGGTTTCTTAAACGACAAACGGTGAAGTTGTAGCCATTCAAGTGTCTGTTCTCGTCTTTTTCTCGTCGTCTGTGGCATCATGAATAAAGTTGTGCTGAAGTTGGCTTTTTACAGTCACTGATCAAAGAGTGTCTGGTCACACTTTCAGATCATTGTCCTTTAAAGCAACACCCTGACTGGAGCGTAGATTAAGATTTTAAACTTTTTTGATAAGATGAAGAAGAAAACTATTTGCATACTGCATTTCTGTTTTTGCTGAGTGAATAGCAGAAATCCTTGCATCCTTTGTCATTGTGAAATGTAAGGGTAAAGTGAATTTTCTTGATGTGTACTGACTCAGAAAACTTTGTAAAATGCTGTTATATTGTAGATTCACAAGGCCAGACCTTATTCTTAAAAGACAGTTTTATAATTTTATAATTAAATAATAAATTGATAGCAGAAAATCCAAAAATAGTTCTTTCTTTCTTTCTTTCTTTCTTTCTTTCTTTCTTTCTTTCTTTCTTTCTTTCTTTCTTTCTTTCTATTCAGACAGCTCTGTTGCAGGCTGACCCAGAGTTTTTTCTAAATGCTTTGATACATAAAACACCTCCATAGCATATCTTCAGATTATAAAACTCTCAAACACTAACGTCGCATCTGTTTTTCCACATGCAAATGTTTGTGATGTCATTGCATTTTTATTATTCTGGACAGTCACCATCTGGATTTTCTTAGTGTTACTGCTGCTTGGCTTGTGCAGCTCCTCGTGTCACGCCTTGGTGAATATGAGGAATTGTTCTGAACACCAAGGGTCTGATCAATATGATCAATCGGGGCGTTACTGCCCCGTGCAAGCTAATTCCACCTAATTGGGACTTTTCACACATATCTCCGGATCAGAATGCCTTCTATAATGAGCATAGCTGCTTTCACTCTCTGATCCGCGGCCAGCAGCAGGAGCCTGGCCCGGCTGACCCGCCTGGTCCCGGGTGGTCAGCGCTGAGCAGGACGTAGCTCCCGGTTCAGCCACGCTGAATAGCTGCTCATCCCCTGTTCTCTGCGGGAGACCTCGGTCTTCTGAGCTCCAGGCCTGACCCCGCCGGATAAAAGTGGGCCAGGGTCAGGTGCCAGAGTCAACAGCCCCAAACTGACCCCCACACCAGCGCTGTGCCCTCCGGACACCAGCCTCTGCAGCCCTGACCCTGCGCAGGCCTGGTGGGGCTCCCCGTGGTGAGTCAGGGGGTCAGTCTCCTGGAGGCTCATTGTGGCGGCCGCTGACCAACGATAAAAGGGCTTGTGGTCAAACCATGGGGGCCGTAGCAGCGTGAAAACGAAGGGACAGCCGCACCCCTGCCACCACTGTCTAATTTGGCAGGATGCTGGTGCATAAGCCACAGACGCCGCGCCGACAATGGCTCCGCACTGGTAAACAATAATGTTTGTGCAAGGTCTCTTTCTTGGGGCCAATCTAGCGCTCACAAAGCCCATCTGGCATCAATAAGATGTCCTGAGATGCTATTCAACACATCAGTCTTCATTTTGTGTGGCTTTTCAGCAAAGGTCCTCTCTGGGTGCTCCATTCCCACTGTTGGCTAACACTTAAAAAGTGACAGATGCTATAGATCCAAAGTTTTGGAGATGAAGTGACCATATGTGGAATCTATCAGTTGTGAGACGAACAATTTCACGCTTTCTTACATGGAGTTGTGAAAAAACTTTGAGGCTTCATTAGTGGCTTTTTAAATCCAGCTGAAGTTGATCAGACAGGATTCCTGATTACTATTTATTATTTATTTGTTGTCTTTAATGTTCTCCCCTCAGAGGGAACGACTCTGTAATATTGTGAAGTGTTGACCTTACTATGTGAAGTGCTCCGAGACAACCAGTGTTGTAAAGTGCTGTTATATAAATACAATTGAATTGAACCAAACTGAGAAAAATGAATTGAATTATGGTAACTGGAGAGAGCAGACAAGGTCAAGATTTGATTAGAGTGAAAGCACATTTAATACGTTGTGATGTACAAAGCACAACCTGTTTTTGTGCTTTCGTGACTTTAAAGAAGAATGAGCTCAAGACAGAAGAGCTTTACAAAAAAAAGGGCATTAAAAAAGTCAGAATACATCTTTGAAAGTTTTTTTTTTTGAGTTTTCATCCACAGTTATTAATGAGCAGGGTTCGTTCACTGCAAAATAGGAGTCATGTTTAGTGATTAGAAAGTAGTAGTAGTAGAAATTAGTATTCAGATCAATCTTATCTCTGTCTATTAAGCTCGCACAAAAAAACAAAACCAAGCAATCAGTACTTTTCTGGCTAAATACAAATCTAAATATGTCTTGTCCATCCACCTTCCCCCAACCTGAAACACATCACTGGTTGAATTTAGTGGCTGATTATCTGGCAGGTTGATGCTTCTCAGAACGTGCTGCTTCTTAGACACAAAGTAGAACAGTTCACTAACCGTTCACAAGTTTCCTCCAACATGCTGGGACAGTCCCACATTTAAAAAAATCTCCTCATTCACGCTCGATTCAGGCCGATATGACTCATGTCTTTAATCGCAGGAGTGTGGGAGGAAGTTTGGAACAAGATGGCCAGTGAGTATTTTGTTCCCAGTGCTGGGCTGGGCCGACTGGGCCAACTGGGCCGGGGTGAATAGTCAGGAGGCTAATGAATAAGAGCGAGAGACAGAGAGGGAGCGTGAGAGTGGAGGAAGTGAGCACAGCAAGTGGCAGATACAAGCCAGGACTCTCTCTCTCTCTCTCTCTCTCTCTCTCTCTCTCTCTCTCTCTCTCTGTGTCTCTCGGCCGAATCTGGGACAGGAAGTCGGATTGTTTGTGATCAGCACGTGTGATCCATCGCCCAGCATGCTCTGCTCTCCTGAGGGAGGTCGGGGCAGGAAGTGGCCAGGCGTGGGCTGTGACCTCTGGGTAATGAGCGAGGACCCTCAGGAGGGAACTGCTGCCTGCCGCCACGTTCTCCTCCGCTTACACACACACACACACGCACACACACACACACACACACACACACACACACACACACACACTGTCCATTGACTGTGACTGACTTTGAATCCACAGTGAGCGAATGCAGGTGATGCTGCTGGCTGCTGAAATAAAATGAAAAGTCACACAGCTGAGCCTCGCTGTGCAGACAGACAATAAAAGTGATCATTTCATTGCTGTGCTAACGGTTTCACGTCTGTCTGAATGTGGCAGCTGATTCAGGTTCCTGTTTGATCTCTGTTGGAGTGCAAACACGTTTTTGAACATCACAAAAAAGGCCGTTTTTATCTAGTTTTACTGATAAAAATGCTGTTTTCAATCAGTTAGCTTGCAAGCAGTTTGTGGCTTAACTGGAAATATAAAAGAACATTTCGCAAATATTAACAAAAAGTGCAACACTTATGAGAACCAGAAACCGCATAAACTGAAAGACTCATTGGACTTTGGATTGTACTTTCTGACAGTCCTTGAACTACTCATCTGTGGTGTTTCCATTGGTACACTTAACTAAATCTAAAATAAATTTGTAATATTTCATTTTTAAAAAATCACACTGTCTCATTTAAAAATATGCCACAAACAAACAATTTGTTAAACCATATTCTATTTTCTTTTTCTTTTTTTTTAAGTGCTTCTTTTTACAACAGTGAAGCCATTTGTGACTCAGCTGCGACCAACTGAACGCCACAAAAATTCATGGACTTTGTGGCTGAACTGCAGGCTGTGTTTAAAGCAAAGAGGAGACGAGCATGGAAATAAATAAAACTGTAAGTTGTGCCCCATTTTCCCAGTGTTGGTTACACCTGTGTGGACACACAGACAAATGTTGAACATGTTGATTCCAACTTTTTAGATTTTCTTGTAAATGAAATAATCAAAGAAATAAACCTTCCATTTTTTTTAGTCCTTGATGATTTATAGTATTGTAACTGCGTCACACTGCACAGCATACATTTCTGAGTTCTCACTTCTTCTAGCCATAATTATGCTGTTTCCATAGAGGATTTTATTGCAGTGAAAAATGAGCCCACAGTGAGTAGAAATGTGACAGGAGCCAACAGGAGACTGTTTGGGGTTTAGACGGTTAAACATAATTGACCCCACTGTCAGCTGTGAGTCCTCTCGAAAGAGTGTACGTAACTTTTCTCCTTCAGTGTCTTATTCGGGGCGAGCCTTTCCAGTTATGGTTGTTATAATTGTTGTAACACAGACTGAATTATGGACTGCACTAACTGATCATGAACAAAATGAAAATCCTAGTTTGGTCTAATGTTTGAATGGGTTGTACTTTTTGTGCATTTTAATAAACATCTGCGACAGATTATTCATCATTTCACATCTGGGACAGATGTTAAATAGTGTAGACAGTAGCTGTACACGAAGCAGGTCTCACAAATATACAATCACCTCCAGCTTCATACACGTGTATTTCAGACAGTGATAATTCTGCATTCATTCATATATTTGACTCTTGCTGTTGACATCAGACATTACGAGATACAGAGCTGCAAACTGAATGAACCTGTTTTTCGCCTGAAGAAAATATAGAGCCGACACTCTGCTCTGTGTGTGTGTGTGTCTCTGCTTGTGTTTGTGTGTCCCTTTCCGTTTGTGCAGTAGAAAATTCACTTTGGCAAATTGCTCTCTTCCCATGCCTCTTGGCCTTTCTCTGGCAAAGTCTGCCATTGTCCGCGTTGTGTGTTGGTGTGTATGTCTGTGTTTGTGTGTGTGTGTCTGCATTTTGGTGTGTAATTGCTTGTCGCCATGCATGTGTGTTAATGCGCCTGCTTTATGCATCATTGTGTATATGTAAAGTGTGTGCATGTCAGTTAGTGACCAGCCTGGGTGTCAGACAGCGGGCTAACAAGGGCTAATTCAGCTGCCCGTCTTGAAGAGATGCGTGTGTGTGTGTGTGTGTGTGTGTGTGTGTGTGTGTGTGAGTGTGTGTGTGTGTGTGCGTGGCGGCAGTTGGGGGCCTGTCAGCGGGGCAGCCAGCCAGGTTCCCAGGACACCCTCTGCAGACCACTTGAGATGAAGAGAAAGAGAAGCGAGGGAGCAAGGGAGGAGGAGAGAGAGGGAAGAAGGGAGAGACGTCCCCAAAGCAAAACACAAAAACCTGAGGCCACAAGTCAGTCAGGGAGGCATTCAGATCCCACGCAGGTAGCCGGGCAAGAGAGAAGCCAAATTGTCTTTTGTGACACAAGAGCCATTCAGTGGGAACAGGATGCTGTCTGCGGGATGTCCCAGACCCCTCGGCGCTGTATTGTAGTGTGTGTGTTTCAGTGCGTGTGCGTGCACGTCTGGCCCAGTGTTGACTTTTGGGAAAAAGATTGACGAGGTAGGACTTGGCTCTCTTCTCTGTCAAACATCTGACAGTGAATGAGCGCTTCATAGACAAACTCAATTAGCCAGCATAGAGATTTGAAGGAGGTGTCTCGTGCGACAATGGCGCCCCTATTTTGACATATGGCTGCGGCGAACGTATGGCAAACATATCTGTTTGGTGGGTGTGAGACGGTGGCAAGAGAATGAGGAGGCAGACGAATGCAGAATGTGTACGACAGTTCCAGCTCTCAGTGGCTTCATCTGGAACTGAAAGAGTCAGTTAATGGAAATAACAATCTAACGTTTTCCCACTTGCACCTGCTGATGACTCAGATGGATGGTTCTGTTGTATTTGCGAAAAGATTTGAAGTTTCTCCTGCTGGGACCTCTGCAGATGTCCCACTGCAGTCGAGATAAGTTAAACACTGGACTACCTGGCGACGGTTAAATAAACACAACAGTAATACATCAGGAAACTGTCATCACTCCTCAGGATAATCCACAGATTTCAGAGCAGGCTGATACTCAAACTGCTTTACTTTGTGCTGAAGTTAAAAATTGGGATGGAGAATGATGGAATGACATCACACTTAACTGAAAATATCTGCTAAAGTACTGTACTTTACTGCTACTACAGGCTATTTGTACTGAAGTTTTGTTGTTGTTACTTTAAAACTTTTTAGACAGAGCCATTGATTTGATTATAAATTTATTTCTTAAAAGACACGTGACTTTACTTTGTTATACTTCAGAGTGAATTATTACTTTTGTTCTTTTTAAACTCTGATGTCTTTATCTGACAGTGAAAGTCAATTTTACATATAAAAGCTTAGCCAGCTGTAATGGATTAATCCACCTGGAACGATACATAAAGCAAGCAAAACAGTTCAAATCACCTTCATTTCAACCAGCTTCAACATTGAAATGCAGCACTTGAAGAGGGAATACACAGCATAGAGAGTACTTTTCATTTTGCTGATGGTGCTTTTACACTTTTACTTAAGATTTTAAATGTAAATCAGGGAAGTGAGCTCAAATATCAGCTCAGAATAATGTAAATATAAAAAGAAAACCAAAGATTGCATGAGTGTATATTGGGCACACCGTATTAATAATGGAGTAAGCTGAGTTTCCTAGAGAGGAAGGATATAGATTTATTCTTTTCCCCAGATCCCAGCGCTATGAGTGTAAACATGTGAATATGTAACCATATGACCACATGTACCACACAAGGCTCTATGTTTATATCTTCCCACATTCAGATGTACAGATATTCAGTGAATACTTGTTGCACCACGTACACATGTTCCCACGTACACTTCCTAGACGTTCAGCACGACTGTGTGTGGCTACAGACGATGATTTCCTGAGGTCATGTTTAACCCGACAGTCAGCTCTGTTTCTCATCTGTTCTCTATGACTCCTCTGAAAGCCCTGATGAATGGCACTGGCAGTTTGCGGTGGCACAGGCTGAGTTATACATAAGACCTTCCTCTCATCCCCCAGGCTATGCCATCATAAAGTATATTTCACCCCGCAGCACCCTCATATTACAGAAACACGGCGCTTCCTGGTTCATATTTTAAGGTTCAGGTGCTGAAAGCGGCTACATGGTGGGAGACGAGAAGGCACGTCCTGCACAAAAGAATGAATTTATGTCAGCTAAAATCAGTACAAGGGGGACGGCGGTTGTGTGCTTGTGCGTGTGTGTTCATCCCCATGACAACAAGGATGAAAACACGCACTTCCTTGCACAGTGAGCCCATATAAGGGGGCCGCTGGGCCGAGCCCTGCTCAACAATACCTTTAATGTCATAGCTCAGTGACTGCTCTTTGTGAGCGGGGCAGCGCGCTGCGACCCACACAAAAACTCAAAGGCAAAATGGATTAGAATATGAGAGAAAAGATGACTGAATCAAACCCAGTGGATTGGAGGAGATTAGCTGAAGGGATTATGGGAGAAATGACACACTAATTACTTTCTGTTGGTGTATGGGATGAATTTGAGTTTAAAAGTTTTTTTATTTGAGGGCGACGTGCACGTAGTAGACATTTTGTGAATTACTTTTGATACAATTTTCTCTTTTCATTTGAATTTTAATATATTGAACAGAAAATAGTCAGTGCAGAGTGTGCAGAAAACCTCCTGAACAACCTGTGACGGAATAACAAGAATGAAAGAAGTTATTTCTTAAGCCAAATACCCCCTAGTAGTCACCTGCCAATTGTGAGGATTTTCCCTGTTTTACAAGCAATTTTAAGACTTTTACGTGCATTTTTTGATGTTTTCTTACAATTTAGAGACCAAAACATTAACCATTTAATGCAGGAAATAATCAGAGAAGTTAATAGTCATTAAATAATAGCCTTATAAAATATATTCTGTATTAAAACAGTGAAACACAGGATAATCAGTTAATTCTTTGTGAAAATGCCTGTTCCATCAGTCCTGTATACAGCTCAATACTGAACTGCATTTTTCAAAGTATCCACCCTGCTCTATAAAATAAAAAACAAGACAAAAGTAAAAACCCATTTTGAAAACTTAAATAAAGACATTTGCTCACAAAATGTTGCATAAATGTCGCTGCTTGCAGTTTGAACCACCCAGTGATCATTTAGCACAATATTTGACCAATAAAACTTTGATTCCACACACTTTGTACAACCGCTGAAGCCTCTTCACTGTCAGCTTCTTAAAAACAAGCCAAACATCGTAAAGCCTGCGTTGGGAAGCTGATACTAATTCCTGATCTGTACCTGGAGTGCTGCCGTCCATCCTGTTGTGTTTGTGAGGAATTCAGACTTAACCCGAACACTTTAAGAGAAACAACAGCGAGCCTCTCAGAGCCGCAATCTGACTTTGTGACTTCCACTCCTGTTGACCGAATGCTTGTCTCTCACTGTTAATTATTTGACCAAACTGGAGTCGAGGAGCTTAGAGGACGGCTTGTCTGGAGTTTGCTCTGCTCTCCAGGTCTCCAATTAGCCTAAAAAGACCCCAGGAAGGATGGCAGAGACAAAAGAGGAGAAAAAGGGAGCAGGAGGCCAGAAGAAAAACAAAACACAACAATCAACAAGACCTCCTGGCGTCCTGGTGGGGGGAGGACGGACACACACACACACACACACACACACACACACACACACTCATCTCCTCCCATCCCTCACAGACTCTGTGGTGTTTTCGGAGCTCAGGCCGTCACTGTGGAAACCTGGAGCTTCTTTCGTTCATTTCATGCGTTCACTTCCCTTCCTCCCTCTTGCGTTTTTTTTTTTTTTTTTTCTCATCGCATGCACACACACAAACACTGACATCCCCCCTCTCCTTACCCTCCTCCCCGTCCCGCCACAAGTCCCCACCTCCTCCCGCCCCTCCATTCACGCCCTCCCTTCTTCCTGGGCTAAAACAAAGCACGGGGCTGAAAGGGCTCTGAGGTAGGTAAATGTATTCAGTGACACCGGCCGGATGATTCCATTCTGTGCCAGCCCTGTAACATTTGTTTCAGGCCTTGTCTGAGGGCAGGGACAGCGTGTTGGGCCTTTTGTCCCACGTGCCCTCTGCACAGCCCTGCAGTTAATGGTGGCCTTGTCCCAAGCTGCTGGACCAGAAACCTGCAGCCCCACGGGACGGGCAGACACGGCGACACGGGAAGAAGCAAGGGGAAGCCGAGGAGGATGAGGGGGATGATGGGGGAATAGGAGCTGTCCAGCTGGCTGCCACCGCCTCAGAGGTTTCCACAAGTTTGTCTCGAAAACGCTGCAAAAAGTCGACGAGCTCTTTGTTTTGCTCTGCAGCAAAAGCATCCGTTTGGTTAATTTTCTGTTCGGTCAAGCTGTGATGAGTTATGATCTGACTTATAAGGACAAACAAAATGAAGAAGATGTTGAACTGATGCTCAGAGGTCACAAAATGGTGTCAGAGTTGGAAGAATTTGTTTCTGTTTGAGGTGTTGGAGACGTCCAAATAGTTTAACAATCATTTGTGTTTTTTTTAGGGTTGGTGGTGATTCAATACATACAGTTTGAAGTGGTGTCTATGTGTTTTAGTTAATTTTCTTATGAAAAATGTGACCAATAAAGGTTTAGTTGAAGGTCAGAAAAAGAGTTAAAGGTTTCCCTCTCCTCTCCTCTCCACATTTCGTCCATTCTCCATCCAGTCCACTTCTTCCTTTGCTTCCCCTTTCCCTCCTCTCCTCCTGCACAATACCCCCAGTCTTGCCTCTTTTCTCCCCCTCTATGACTGACAGCCCGTCCAGCCGAGGGCCAGGTGCTGGTGAAGAGGGTGAACTTGATCACTGGGGGGTTGGAGGCAGACACCCTGCTGCTATCAGTCTGAAGAGGCCCCCAGCGTTTAGCGCCGAGGATGCCCGACTCTTTCACTGCCGGCTGCTTAAGAGAGCATCTTCACTGCTGTTTTGTGCGTCTCTCTCTCGCCGGGAGAGGAGAACCGGGGCTGAGAACTATGCCACACTTGACTCTGGTAATCTGCTGAACCCCCCGAAAGACCTGAAGCAGCTGTTGATCTAAAAGGAGAAGCACAACTGCTGGTGCTTTTCCATTGAGCTCTTTTACGTGTTATCATTTGCCCGGAACATTTCATTAGTGTCAGGAGAGAGTAAAAGGGAATCATTGTGCAGTTAGACGAATAATGACTGGTTGACAAGGCTCATCCTCTTTCAAATGTCGACTTTGTTGCACTAAATTACATTTCTGTGTGTATCTCAGTTTCTCATAGACAGCTGAAAAGGAAGAATTAA
>NW_007578238.1:235307-238607 GCF_000690725.1 Stegastes partitus
GATAGATAGATAGATAGATAGATAGATAGATAGATAGATAGATAGATAGATAGATACTTGAGTAAATTACTTTTTTATTCTCAAACACTGTTCATAGTAGAAAAAAGGCACAAAAAAAGTGTAGCTGCAAAAAGTACTTTGACTTAAAATTTGTCAAATTCGAGTTCAATCAGACTTTTTTTTCTCCCACTGTTGGTTATCCTGCACTCAGATGCATAAATAAAATACTATATGATATCATTTATGATATGCTTTTCTTTTGCTATCGTGACTTTTAGAAAAACATTCTCACTTTCTGAGGGTCTTGTGGACTAAAAAGAGTCTGTTGCATTTCCATATAGACTCCAATTGATTCTCAAATTTTGTGGCTTTATTGACTTCTAATCATGTGTCTGTATTGGAAAACTAAATGACCAATACATAATCTGAACATTTCTCAGCGCCGCTCGTGGACCACAGTCAGTCACTGAACTGAGTCCGGATGAAAGTCCTTTGAAAATATCTCCCGCTCATCCCTTGCAAAGTTTTCATTTCCATAAACTCACTGCGGCATTGAAATGTCCGTCGACTATTATGCCAGGAATCCCAGGATTCCCACCAGAGCATTTGTGTCTTTGTGTAAGTGGGTGTGTATATTCATAAGAGCCAAAACCCAAATCCACCCCCTTCTCTCTCTCTCTCAGTGTTCGGCAACAAAATCAGCTCTTGTATTGGGGGCCACCACTACAAACAGTGTATGAGGGGATTAGTGGCTCCTTGACCGCTCCTTCAAACACACACCCAGCATGGCCGCCTCGATTATGACCATTAGATACCCTGAAAATGAGACTGAGATGAAAGCGAGGGATACCGAGGGCTTTTCCCAGGGACGAATTTGACCACACGTCTAGCAAAAATGAATCTATAATCCTGAACCCAACAAAGGCCAGAGTGGAAGCTGTCCTAGAGTGTTGTGCCAGCTTGCTGAGGGAGGCTTTATGTTTCTATTGCTTTCATTGTGCCTGGGAGTGCCATAATAATGATTAGAGACTTTAAAGGCTAGATTAAAGTGAGGACAAGGGCAGCTTAGTCTGTGAAGTAATTTTAGGGCAGTTGAGCAGGTTTCTTAATGGGAAAATTCCTCTGAACAACAGTGAAAAGGACACAGGACTCCGTCTAGCTAAGCACAGGGCTGCCCTCAGATCAAGCTGGCACTTTGAATGAGAAAATTGAGGTATACACATGAAATTTACTCACACAAACGCCCCACTTCACACCACCTCGACACACACACACACTGTTGTCAGCAACAGCTCATCTCTGGACTGTGTGTTCAGTGAAGCTGCAGGCGGTGCAAGGTGATCCCGTATTATCCGGGCTGCCTTTACTCGGCAGGTGAAAGTTGCTGTGAGGCAGAGGGGCTTAATGCAGCCGGCTGTCTTATTCAGCGGACGAGGAGGTGCAGAGAGCCGCTGAGAGGCCGAGAGGCTGAGAGGGCCGGCTGCATCTCAAATGACAGACGCTGCAGAGGCAGGACGCACAGGCCAAGGAGTGTCAACGCCGCAAGACCACATCTCCCTGAAGGATACGACGAACGGGTCATCGAGGCTTTAGAGAACAATGCTGTTATCGCTGAAAGTTTTCTTACAGGCAGTTTGTTTGTTTGTTTTTGTAGTTGAACTGTACATCAAGTCAGTGTTGACCTCATATGTACCACGCTAGGCTAATGCCACGCTCCCATCAAGACACTAATATGAAAATAACGTTCTGAAACTGACCTGCTGAGCCACAGAGAAAACTGAGCTGTAAAGTTTATTCCAGTCCTAATGTGAGATCACAAGCTTTGAAAGAATGAGATTATGGATAAAAACAATATTTATCAGGATCTGCTGCTGTGGTTTGTGTGTCCTCCTTGTTACTCCTAACTTGCCAGCTCACCTCTCACCTCTTAAACGCTGTCAAATTGGGGAGGATCCTTCTTTAAAAACTTGAAATGAGTGAGATATGCACCAGATTTATGAGACAGCAGCAACAATATGAGACATCGGTTACCTTGCCAGAAGAAGCTATCGTACTACCGTGTTGCTTATCAGCAGTAAAGCGTGCCAGACATTTATATATAAATCAAATTACTAATTTCTGCATGTTCCTACAACAGCACAGACATGAAAATATAGCTCAGTTAAGGTAAAACGTCTGCATTAAACATCGGTTGAGACAAAACAGAGAAGCTTCTGAACATTTTGTCTTCTCCTCATAGTTTCAGCATCAACACCGAGCGGGAAAAACTGTTACTCAAACCGTAATTTGCCTGGAATGAAAAGCATATTTCACAATGAAATAATAATTTTTTAAAAAACTGTCCCCGATGTAAACCATAAAACATAACAATCCCGTACACTCGACACAAATCAACTGCACATTTTTACGTGTACGTTTTACTGCCAAGTCTATCCCTCCCCACTCACAGGCCAGGATTCCCCTCGAATATCCGCTAATTCCCAACTGGAGCTGATAACAAAGCCGTATGGGATGCCAACAAAGCCCCAGGAGATCCTGAAATATCCCACTACCAGCTCCCTCTCCCTCCTTCAGGCAGAGTAACCCCCCTTTCCCTGCCAGAATTCCTTGTCTGTTCATCTCAGGCCAGACAATATGTGTTTCAGAGAATGTGAAACTCCATGCAGATGTGCCCTCGGGGACATGTGCTCACCACATAGGCTCGGGATAAAGGGAGAAGAAGGGGAAGGTAATTCAAGCATGGAAAAGGAGAGAGGGGACGAGACTCGGTGTTAAGGAAAACAAGACCTGGGTTCAGTTCCCTCTGCACGTGGCTTCCACACCTCCTGGCTCAGGTGTGTTCTTTCCTCTTTTGAGATTGTTTACATCGCTGGCGCTGCTTTCACCAGGATCTGGGCTCAATCTGGAACCAATATGTTTAATTCTATGGATGTGGAGTGTAAAAAAAAACAAAACAAAAAGGGGAATATGTGCTCCATGTGTTCAATCTTTCCATCTTCAGTTAATCCTCAATTAATCCTCTTGTCATTTCAAATTTCTCTTAATTTGAGGGCTGCAAGGTGGCTCGGTGGTTAGCACCGTTGCCTCGCAGCTACAAGGTTGACGGTTTGCGTCCAGGTGAAGACACCCGGGATCGTTCTTTCGTGCTCCCCATTTTACAGCCCGTGCAGTGTGGGTTCTCTCCGGGTTCTCCGGCTTCCTCCCACAAGGTCCAAAAAACATGATGAGGTTAATTGATGATTCTAAATTGTCCGTAGGTGTGAATGTGAGTGTGCTTGGTTGTCTGTCTCTAAGTGTAGC
>NW_007578238.1:238698-258439 GCF_000690725.1 Stegastes partitus
AATAATTTCAAAATGAATTAGTCTAATCCTCATGTCCCTTCAAAACAACATCATTTGCTAATTAAATCTTTCTCCTGATTAATTTGTTGCTTCTTTTAACACGACATAGTTATGGAGTTATTGTTAATTTATTGCCTGTTTCTGTTAAATCTGGTTGCTTAAATGTGGTTTTCATTAATTTAATAAACTTAACAGATCTCTGTGGATGAGAATATATTTTTTTAATTAAGGGCTATTTAAAAAACTACAATTTCTTTTTTGCAATGAATTAAAAAGTTCACATTTACCAGTTTGAAAACGTGTGTGTGTCATTTAATGTAAATATACAGCATTTATTGGTGTCAAAAGCTCTCTTAAACTCCCAAACTGTGCAAGCGATGGTGAAACTGTTGCAGCAGCAGGTCAGAAGTTTGACCATTTATATTTATATACAGAATAGTAGCAGAAACTTTGCATTTAAGCACATAAAAGCTAAATAACACGTGTCTGTGTAAAAGTGTAAAATGTAAATGAAGAGTTCATTTGCAAAAACAGATCACTCCATCTTCACAAACTTCCAGAAAACATACTTTCCCATCATCTACCTGAGACAATATCAATCAAACTGAAGTTATCTCTGTTTTTGTCAAATCCACTCAGCTTCAGTTTGATTGATGTCACCTCAAGCAAACAACAACAAAAATACGTTTTCTGAAAATCTACAAAGATGGAGTTATCTGTTTTTTTTGCAAATGAACTATAAAAAGTGACATTACAGTCCAGTGCTGATGCTGACGCTGTGGAGCTGTTCATACCTCCACCACTAGAGGGAGGTGTTGGCTCTGAAAGGCACAGACGGTGAAGGGAAGCAGGAGGAGAGCAGCTTCCTCTCCGGCAGCACCACGGGGCCTTCAGCAGGTAAGAGGGAGCATGCATGAGTGCAAATCATAAAACATCACAGCAAAAAAAAAAAAAAAAAAAGAGTGCAAATCATAAAACATCACAGCAAAAAAAAAAAAAAAATTGCTTCATATCGCCCAGTCAGAGCACAAACATTAGATCAACTGCAATTAGTGAAATTGCTCCCACCTGCTGAGCCTGAGAGCCCAACCATTAATTCTCCTTGTTGACGTTTCAGCTCAGAAAAAAGTTTTTGTTGATTTGGCGGGTTGCTTAATCGTTGCACTCCCACAGACAAGGTGTTTATGTAAATATGTGGTGCTCTTTCTGTGCGGTGGACGGTGAACACCACCGAGCTCCTGCAGCAAACACTGGCAGGACTTTGGTAGTTTGTTTGTCTGCAGAAAATGCTTCTAGCTGTTTGCCAGTACTTGTGCTTTGACTGGTAAAAGTGTAATTTTCCTTTGACTCGTGTTTGCACTGTGATTGTTCAGAGCGCTCCCTGGAGGCTGTGCACCTTTTCCTGTCAGATGTGGACCATCAGAGTGTGTTTCCTCTCCCCACTGAGTGAGGCATCTACAGTGATCTGCACCCCTCAGAAGTCAGGAGGCTGTGTTTACTCCAGGGATTACATTACCACACCACAGGCCCACCAGACACACAGACAGACTGCATCATCACCCAAAGGTAAAGCCACTCCTGCTGACGGAGGGTCCAGGCTCAGGGGCTCCCCCCGGTGTGCCCCCTCTTTTTTCCGGGGAGCGTGTTGACTCAGATGGGGACGAGCAAACAGCACCGGGGTGAAGGCATGTGGGCGCCTCCATTCTCATGGAGACCCGGCCCGGTGGATTAGGCTAATGTTGGCCCGTGAGGAGAGGAGGGGGGGGTGTTGCGGTGCAGCCTTCTCTGACAGGAGGTGATGGATTAGGGCTTTGTCAGGGCCCATGTCAGCCTGAGGGACCCGGTGATGAAGGAAGGAGGGGAGGTGGGGGGAGAGATCAGGGTCCCGGGGCAGCCCAATCCCAGGATCAGCAACATGTTGACAAGGGATTATCCTGATTGGTGTGTTGCTTCAGGAGTTGAGGTCTCATAGCGTACAGGTGCCGAACATGAGCAGAGGTGTCCGGAGTCCTTTAAGGCAGCGCAGATGGTTCCTGTGAGAGGAGAAGTGATGCTAAATTTTCAGTAATCGAAAAAAAATTGCAGGTTTCCATGTCAACCAATGATTTTTTTTTCCTCCCATTTTTGATATGAAATTCAGTAAAATGTGAAATTTTAGTGGCACAGCACAGAGAACTGCTGATTTAACAACACCCATAAATTCCCACGCATGAGCAGAGATCGAGTTACTGTAAGCGCTGGCGATAGCGCGGCGGCGGTGGCGGCATGATATCTCAGCCACATTTGCCTCCTTCGTCGAAATGCGAAAACCAGATTGTTTCCTTTTATGGGTTCCCTTTGAAATCCGGCACACTTGACCCTCCCTCAGCCAGGATTTTACTGCATGCTCCGGTTTATTTCTGGAAACCTCCTACACTCCTCAGCTTGTTTAAGACGCCTGCCCGAGTGTGCCTTTTGTTTGTTTTGCCAGTTGCGACAAACAGTAAAGTGAAGTGATTAAGCATGTGCGCGAGGCCTCGTACACCCCAGCAGAAACCACAAGGAGCATTTGGAGGGAGCTTTGTCAGTCCACAGTTGTTGGCACTGTTGAGTCGAGGGGAATAAATTACCAACACTTGGCACTATCAACCGCTGGCTCTGTCTCCACATCTGGGCTTTGTCTGACGTTATTAAATGTGAAAAATGAGTTCTGCTCATGATGTTATGGTAAATGATACAGAATGACATTATTTGCTACAAGAGCTCTCTATCATGTAGATTAGGAACATAAAACGATACTCCGAGGAGGTCAGATTTTTGTCATCTAACTCTGCAGTGTGTTGCCACTAAGGCGTGCTTTCACAAGATGGATTTGTGCTGAGATTACACCATGTTCATCTGATTAGTTTTACATATTCACATGATGAGGGAGGGAGGGAGGGAGAGGAGGGCGAGAGTGAGACGTGACTGCGAGAGATAGTGACTGACATGTGGCAAGGAGGCACTGATCCGTCTCTTGACGAACATGTCGCCTCACCACGCTTCATGTGTCAGGGCCTGGCACTCTCGCTGTGTCAAGCGTGGGTGGCCTCCTGACACGCGTTTGAATGTGTATGTCACGTCCGTCTGGGGTGAAACCACTCCCGCACACACATCCACGTAATGGCACTGACACGGTGCCATCAGGCCCGCCACCAAGCCCAGACGGAGTCCCTGGCAAACATAACCTTTATCTCTTCCCTCTGATTTCTCTCAACCTCTCACCCTTCCTGTTGCCCGCTCTTCCTCTCCGAGTCTATCGCTCACTGAGTTGAGTTCAGCCGCAGCCATTAACCAGCAATTTGGGCCTGAATGATTATATTTAATGTAATTATGACCGTGAGTAGCAGAGAGAGCGCCTTGGGAGCGGGCCCTGGCTCTTGGACTCGGCTCATCTGAAAATGAACCCTGTGCTGTAAATTGTAAGTACCTTTCTGAATGTCAGCGAGGAGAGTGCCAGCCAGTCCTACACGGGCGTCACTCATGGACCCCACTCTGTAATTGCTCGCTAGCCGGAGCTGCTGTGTAATTTTTGACGTGGCTCTGTGGCGGTGCTGACAGAAAAAAAAAAAAAAAAGGGACTGGAGATTTAATGCCAGGTCTCAACTTTCTCCCAAGCTTCTGAGTCTCTCTGTTTCTGCTCTATTGGTGAACCTTTTCTTATTTCTGGCTTCAATTACTATTTTTTTTTTTTGGAAGGAGGGGGGGGATTCAGTTAAACTGCCCAGGTCGTTGGAAGAAGAGGCTGTCTGGCATGAATTAAAAGCAACTCTTGTGTTCGCTGCGGAGCTGGATGTGGGCCTGGCAGGTACTCTGCGCGCAAGCTGTTGTTTTGCTGCAAAAAAAAAAAAAGCACTACTAATACCCCATTAATTCAGTGGGAAAATTTGGAAGCGATGTCATTCATATTCACTGGAGAAGGCCATGTGTCTTCACATAACAGATGTCGGTCCATTTGCTGAGACGCTACATATTCATTGCAGCGTATTCCTGCAGGTGTGTTTGTAGGCGGCGATCTCCCCGTGATGCTCCCACTCAGCATAAAGAATGATGGCGGGGAGGAGGAGGGAGTCTTTAGTGACAATAGCCCCCCCTCTGGTTGCCCTGCGTGGGTGTGGGTGGGAGGGGGCATTTAAAGGCCATTCAAGCCTCTGGCAAGACCCCCCGAAGACGCCTCCACATTCTGGGGATGACTACCTGCCCAGGAGCTCCCTCTCTGCCCATCTGTCCCCCCTCACGGTCCCTCCTCTCCCCTCCCTCACCACAGCACTGCTCCCACACAAACACAAGCCAATGGATGACTGCCGACTCAGCTCCGCATCAGGCTGACAGTGCAAACGGAGCCATGCGGGGGGTAAAGAGTGCGCATGTGTCCGTCTCCAGGAGGGCGGCTGTTGTTATTTGTCGGAGAGTGAGTCGGCGTGTGTGTGTGTGTGTGTGGGAGTCGCTCGGTGGGCGTTTGAACATTCATTACAGTTGATGGATGTGTGTGTGTGCGCGTGGGTGTTTGTGCGCGTGGCAGGATGCATGTGTGGGAGGAGGTGGGTGAGTGTGTGGGTTTGTACGTAGGAGGAATTCAGTGGGCGGCTGTGGGTCGTTTTGCTGCGTGGGTGGTGAAGTGCTAATATACATATATTCCTGATATACAAATTTAAATGTGTTTCATCTTTTCAGTTGTGATGAAAAAAAAAATTTAAGATCCAAGCAACAGCTGTTAGTCTCAAATGTGTAAAGATTCATGTCAATACAGACAAAAGATCCACTGCCTTGGTTGTTCTGTAGCTTCTGTTCTATTTAGTTCTATTATATAACCCCAGATTTGGCAAAATGCTCCTGTATGGAAAACCTGCAAGTGAAGGTCATTTGTACTTTGTATTAGTGCCAGTTTTCATCTGATTGGGATAAATATGTAGCTCTGGGATATTTTTGCCTCAAATGAACCTCTCATGAAATGTAGATGCCAACGTGTGGGTGTTTTCTCAACAACATGCCCTCGTTTCTTGCATTATTCCCATAAGCTCGGCTGTAGGAACGGGCACAGTGTGACCTTCATCCCAGTCCCAGCGTGCTCAGCCCATTAGTCCAATTTACTCAGCTGTCAAACTCCAAATTCACACTCTCATCCATTCTGGGAGCAGCAGGTTAAAAGAAGAAAGGCATTCTGCATTCCTCTCACCCTCTTGGTTTTAAACCTCACGGTCTTTGCACAGAAACTTGCTGAATAAACCTCCCTCTCTGTCCAGCAGTGAGAAACCAAACCTCATCCCCCTCCGTCGGTGGAAGGATGACTGTAGATGAGTTAGCTAAACACTTTCTGGCAAGCAGGCACGCCGCCGGCTGCACACACGAGGCCTGCAGGCGTGGGAAAGACCTGACTCTGATAATAAGCAGCATTTGGCCCTCCTAACCTCTGCAGGCTTTGGCTCGGGCTGGTTGTCTCTTTCCTCCTTACTTGTTTTCTCTCTCTTTCTCTGTGTGAGTGGAGGACTCACAGGAGAAGAGGTCAGCCAGGGAGAGGCCCACAGCTGTGGCTGCGAGGTCCCGGCGTGTTTATTTGGGCAAGCCCAACCATAATAAGCTCCAGCCAGGCATTGCTCCTGAGGACTGGGGCCACCACCGCTGCGGTGCTTTTCATCCTAACAATGGGGAAAGTGCTCCGACCGAGGAGGGAGCTGCACGGCAGAGTTTACCGTACAACAGCTGCCTCATTTGTGGGGGAGGAAGTGCGCTGCAGATGTGGACAGGATGGATGGTTCGTGTTCCCACACCTACTGCTGTCGTACAGTTGTTCAGTCGTGCTCGGCGGTCAGTGAATGAGTCCCTTTGTTGTCAGGTGGTAGAGCGGGTTGTCCACTGATGGCAAGGTTGGCGGTTCGATCCCCGGTTCCCCCCACATGCCGAAGTGTCCTTGGGCAAGACACTGAACCCCAAATGGCTCCCAATGGCAGATTAGCGCCTTGCATGGCAGCTCTGTCGCCATTGGTGTATGAATGTGTGCGTGAATGGGTGAATGAGAAACATTGTAAAGCGCTTTGAGTGCCGCAAAGGTAGAAAAGCGCTATATAAGTGCAGTCCATTTACCATTTACCATTTGTTTAGCAGGAGAACGTTTGCCTGCTGAGTGGAGTGGCCACATGGCGAAGACCCGGAATGAGCACAGTGTTTAATATTCACCTGAAGAGTCAAATCTGGTGTAGAGTGTGAAAGAATGAAGATGTCCAGTGAACTAAAATACGCTTCAAGAATCATATCTCATCTTATCTTAACCTAGCTTGGCTTAGTTTAACAAAAATGATCTCAACTTAACTCATCTCATCTTTTTTTATTTTGTAGGAGCTACATTTGTTGTCATCACCTGTAGGTATCAGTGTTGGGAATGTTTGTGCAATAAGAGTGACTGATTCCCTCACTGTGATGGTAAACGGTTGGATTTTTGTTGGGAATCAACAGCTTATTGTCCGTGAGCAGAGGATAAAGATAAGTAACAATCTGTTTGTGCTAATTACAGGTTTTACTCCTCAGTGTGTTAATCGCTGGTCTGCTATAAGTCACATTTGCACCATAAAATGCGTGAAGTCACAACAATGCCTTTGATGCTCTGCTATCACTCAGGTGATCTACACTGGGAGTGAGCAGCCCTTTTTATATGCAGAATAGCAACATCCCCATCCTGTTTTACTCATCACACTGTTGTGCACTGACCCTCCCTATTGAAAGGGTCACTCAGCCCCACGCAAAGGTGCACAGGTGGGCCCCAGGTTTCGCAAGGCTGCATGACTGACAGCTGCCCACCCACCGCCCCCTCCGGCCGCCAATCAATCTCTCTCTGTCGTGGCCGCCTCCTCTCGGCTGCAGCTCTGCTCATCTGTTACGGGTTGTTAAGTTGACAGATGATTAGCTGTCTCGCTTATCTTGTCTGCCCCACCCGTCCCACCCACTCCGGCCATACCGTAGAAGTCACAGTGTAGGTGTTTGTGTGTCGTTTGCCACATGTTCTGCTTTACCCACGCCCGAGGCCTCGTCTTAACAGGAATCCTCCTTTTGACCTCGACAAACCCGTTTCACTCCATCCTTCCGTCATCGACTACACCCTCCCTGCTCTTTCTCACACAGCCCCTGTCGGTCAGTCAGCACCCCGTGTAAAACCCCCTGAATGTGTTTTCCTGTTCAGGCCCCTCTCGGCTCTGGCTGTGGGGGAACCGCATGGGGCCACAAAGAAGCGACTCGTGTCAGCAGAGCCAAGAGACGAAGCAGGTGCTGTGGTTGAAGATCGAGGAGGGGCAGCTGTCCATCAGACCTGCTGCACCCAACCACGTCACATATGGCTACGAGATCAGGGCCTGATTTATTGACGGCCAGACTGGTAGCTGGACTCAACACTGCTGACCTTAAACTGACCATAACTGCACTAACGTGTTAGCTAAATGATGATTTAATGCAATTTTTCCTTGCAATGCTAGTTTAAATAAATTATGAGACTCTAGGAGTACAGTATCAATGTCAGTGACTCAGCAACTTGTTGAAATTCATTTTTTGCTCTTTGAAATTGCCAAAAAATACGAAAAAACCAAAAAAATTCCTCTATCTACAAAGTGGTATTTGTGGCTCTAACAAGCAACAGATGCCAACATACAGTATCTGCCACATCTGCCAGCCCTTATCTGCCCCCCAGTTTGTGCTACCTGCAGGATTACGCCTGCAGGGAGCTTCAATTCTTAACCATTACCCCCCACCTCAACTCAAATAAAAATGCAAAAATGCAGACTGCCCTATGAGATTCCTCTACATAATTTGCTGTCCTCCCCCGCCTCTAACCCCAGCTCCCTTAAAGCATCACTCTGAGGTTTGACAGCAAGTGGGTGACTTCTGACAGGTCGCATTGATCTCCTGGCTGGGAAAGAAGTTGGCCTGACAATGGAGAACATGTGTCCGTTTCAGGACAAGCCTTAACTTGTCTGACCCCCTCATTTGGGATGCGCCCACAGAAAAGCCATCCATCGGTTAAAGAAAATTATTTCATCTGTTCAGACATAAATTGGGTCTAGGGTGAACTTTCTTGGTCAGATTCGTTTGAAGTAAAATAAAAAAAAGAAAGAAAAAAGACGTGATTGCATTTTGTTTTTCATCTAGATATTGAATAGAAACATTCGTCTTTGATTCAGCAATCTGCAGCGCTGCACACTTTGTGTTTGGTCGGTCGTCTTGGTGGGTTAGATTCGGGGCTTTTTCGGGTTTCCTTTAAAGCAGCAGCAGAGGAAAATGTGTTATTGTCTGTGTGTGATTAGGTAGTTTTGTTCCATTGCTGTTTCTAGCATGTGGACATTAAATAAGAGCCAGCCCACTTCTGAAATGTCTTTGATAGATGATATGAATAGCTAAATTCTTTTATGCAGCTTTGAAACGGCTCATTCTGGTCGCATTAATAACAGGGATCATAATGGGGACACGGCTAAGCAGGAAGATGGTTTAGTTTACATTTGGCTGTGGCTGCAGCAAGGATTGTAGCAGTATTACACATTACATTGATTGTTGGAAAACCACAGTTTTACACTGTTATGTGCACTTAGAGCAGAGCTGTGCGTGCCTGAGACACAGTTGGCTTCAGCATAAGAGTGGATTTGGCTCGATGTGTCCCGGGCCCGCATGTATACGTCTGTATGTGTGTGAGAAAGACGTGAAGAATTGATTCCCATTGATGAAACTGAACTGGAGGATCTGGCAGGTAGGAGATGTCTGTATCTGACGGCCACAGCACTATTTAGATGTGTGCTTGTGGGTAATACCTAAAGAATGAGCTGCCTACGCTGTTTTGTGGTGATTCTGAAAATCCATACATTCATTGCATCCGTGTCTGCTGATTGAAACTGTTTATCCCAGTTCTCCGGCTCCCATTGCAGAAAGGATGTACCAGATCAGACACTCGAACCACGTCAGCTGATTCCTTTTGACACGAAGGCACAGTGTGTAGTAGTAACACAGTGTAGTTAAGCCCAGAGTTCCTCGCTGTGTCTTTAGAGGAGACTGAAGCTACCCTGCAACGGATTGTTCCATTGTGAAGCTTACGACTGTTAAAAGTTCAAACATAAATTGAGCCAGAAAGCTAATACAACAGTCTGATACTAGACCTTCCACCTGGTAGAACTTCTTGAGAGACTTTGTCAAAATAACTACATATGACAAGATCAGCAAACTAGTTTCTTTTCTTGGATGTGCCTACACTGCAGAGGATAAAGATCAGATTCTTCATCACTGTGAGAAATTGAAAGCAGATTCCTTCTCCAGTCATTAATTCAGTCCCTAAAAGCTCCTCTCTTTGTATCAGTGTTACATATTTAGAAGTTGTTTCGCTATGAAAAAAAAATCTGTTTCTGCCCTCAAGTCACTTAGATGTAACTCTACAACTTTTGAATCCTTTAGAATACACACATTTATGAAGTCCTGCCTCCTTCTTCACTCCCCCCCATCATGCTTGTTGCAGCTTGAGCACACCAGCTCACCTAAGACTCTCCTCAAACACTGTAAAACTACTGTTAAGTATATGATGGCAAGTTTTCACATTGGAGTAATTCAGCCAAACATGTTTAAACTGGGAGTCGATTCTGATGAACAACAATGATATGGAAAGTCCCCCCCTACAAGCTGACAGGATTGGGTCTTTAGGTTTGTAACCCTGGAAGTTTGAATCTATGATTTTAAGACCGTCATTACTACATTTTGCTCATGAATTGCCTTCCTATATAGAAAAAGCATCACATGGAGTGGAAACAAGGTGAAAAAAAAAGATTTTCACTAGAGTGGGTCATTAAATTTTTCTTTTTTGGCTTTTTTTTTTTTTAGTGCCTCGGAGCATTAAGAATGACTATAACTATGTGAGAATTGGCTGGGAATCGAGTCAGCAACTCTTGATGTCATTTACATGTAGGGCAGGGTGATATGGCCAAAAATATTTACCGCAATATAAATGAGGAAATTTGCGATAATGATATAACTGATGATATAATTGATGCAAGACAAAATACTTAAAAACTGCAAAACTTTAATGGTGCAAATAAAAACAAAAAATTAAAAAAAGAGTTTCTTTTCCATTTAGCAAGCAGCTGTTTTTGATGCACATTAAAGCTATATTATACTAAAATCAATAGTGGATAAGTTGTAAATTGTTTGCTGACAGTTTGTTTAATCAAAAGGCATTTCAAATGGAAATGGGCTGACAAATCCTGAGCATAACAATGCATAGTATCCACAGCAGTAAAGTAGAGTTGCTTTCAACATAAAACTTTGGGGGAAGCCAGTTTCTTTGGGGGAGGGTTTAGGGAGGGATGTATTGCGGCGGGTGAATATTCGGACCAATAGGGTGGAAGTGGGCAGGATGCACAGGCAGTACTTGGCTCGTAATACCAGTTTAGGATAGCAGTCCCAGTTCTGTTTCCACCACCGGGTGGCGGGTGAATATTCGGATCTCAAAGTTGCTATGCGGACACCACCACAACGACCGAATATTCTGATATTCGGGTCCAGCCCTACTGTGTTGGTCAATGCGCTGCATTTGCCCTCCTCCTCAGTCGCCGCCATGCCTCTCACTCCATGTGCATTAGATTGGACGACAACAACAGCACTGCGCAGGCGTGTTTTGCTCAAATTTTATCGCGATATTTCAATTTCATATCGTCCCCTAACATTACACCGGTATCACCGTGCAAGGCATGATATAGCCCAGCCCGATTTACATCCATGTGTTATGTGTCCTAACCATGTAGCTATCGCTCAGGTTGACCAGAAAGTAGAACTTACATGACCTAAATAAACTCCTCTAGATATCTGAGGTCGGACAGCCGGACACAAATACTGTTGTCTCAGTTTCTGACAGGAAGCTTTGTCCATTGATTGCTTCTCAGTTATAACGTGCTCATGACAGCGGTTAAATAGCTCAGATCTACTCATCAGTGTTGACGTCTGTGGAGTACTTGCTAAAATAGTCACTCATTGCTGCAGGATGAAAGGTGGTAAAGTGATGCGTGACATTCTCTGCCAAACTGTTTGTGCCAAGAAACTCAGTGTGAATGTGCCACCTATTCAAAAGAACAGCCTTACTCTCCGAATTGTGCTTTCTCATAACTGACGTTTGAATAGTTACGACTGATATCACAACATGTGCTGAGAGCATAAGTGCAACTTACAAGAGGATTAGTAAGGAGAAACAAACGAAGCCAGGAGGCAGTTATAATGTTGAGCCTTTCGAGTTCTTGTGAAACAGCTGAAAATTGGACAAAAAAAAAACAAAGCACCTTTATTATTTGTGTCTAAACATCTACTCTCTCTTTTTCAGTGGATTGATGAGTCAGTGGCGATCTAAGGCTGACTCGGGAGGTCAGTTGAGTCTTGACACATTGAGGTGATTTCAGAGAGATGGACGAGTCTAAATCTAACAGGTTTTACAAAATTATCAGCCGCCAACCCTCACAAACCATGTAGAGACACCGAGTTAGATACGGACTGATGGCAATGTCAAAAATAGCCAGATTAGGACGGTCCATGTTGGCTGTTTTATAGCTACTAATGCATTAACTTTCCAGCGTGACTGATAAACCTATGAAGTAAAACAGATCATGCGGTCCCTCGTGTCAGGCAAAAGTTTAAGTTTGTTGATTTTAAAAGAGGAAATAAGTAAATGCAACAACGGCAGCAAACAGACATTAAAACAAGCTTTTGTTGGATGTTACTGTTGTTTTTATTACTCTTCTCTGAACTAATTAAATAGTAATCGTGTCATTCGGGGTGGTGTGCTTTGTACTTCTGGCCAGCAAATGTGCAATGTTGTGGTGTTAAGGTGTTGTTGGCACATCTGATCTGATCTTGATTGACTTCAGTTCCCCTTAACTGCAGAGAGGGGAAATTATCACTTCGATAGCCCTCCTCTCTTTGTAGGTTTGAACTGTCATCCAAATAATCATCAGCTGACAGTTAAAATGAGAATTGTTGACTCGTGACTCTGAATGAGGTAATTATAATCTAATGAAGTTCTCTGATTCCTGCTAGTAGAACGTAAAACGTCTGTTAAAGCCACATTCACTTATTCTGTATGTGTAATTTGACAAAACGTTTTCATGTATCTGCATGCATGTAACTTCTTTTAAATCAGTCGCTGAGGTTTAGGTTTTGCAGCTGCAGTTATTTAGTATTTCCCATGTCCATAATGAGGGTTAGCTTTCATCTTATTATAGCCCTGATAATTAGGCATTCATATGTGTCATTTATCTTGAGCTTAGTTTTTGTTTTTAACTTCTATAATCTCTGGATCTTAGATGTGACACTGCTCTTTTCATGTAAACATGCAAGAAAGCAATATTTTTGAGTCATCTCCTCTTTTAGGAGACTGCAGCTAATTGATGACATCCCTCCCTGCGTCACTTAAGACACCACAAGCTGCAGTGTGGCGAGAGTGCGTGTGTGTGAAAACGACAGCAAGTGTTCTGCTGAGAGGCGGGAGAGCCTTTCATCCTCATGTGAAATGAATTTGTGCTGTGATGAATTTATCACAGCTCGGCTGAGCAGCATGTTTTTTGAGCTCCAATCTGCATGGAAGCTCAAGCTAAGTATAGAAATTATTACAGCTTTACTATACATCTTGTGTTTGCCTTCTTCAATTGTGAGCTGCGATTCTCCAGTTTTGATGTAGTTGATGTTTAGAGATTGTATTGCTGTGTATTTGCTGTTTTCTAAATAGTTGAAGTGATGCTTTCTCAACTGAAGGAAAAAAAAACTTGTCGTACTTTTTCTTTTTACATTTAGTCTGATAGAGCAATTGTTGTAAACTCTGCCATTTTATGGTTCTTACTTAAGTTTAACTTAGATTCTTTGCACTATAACAGTTATTTTTATTTTTCGTTGCTTTATTTTACTGTATATTTATTGTGTACTCTATTCATTGTTGGTTTTTTTGCACCAACCCACCAGAACAAATTCCTCATATTGTGTGAACTATACCTGGCAATAAATCTGTTTCGGATTCTGATTCTGATAGAGCAAACGACTTGAATTCATCTTTAATTTTAGTTAAATCTTACATCCCTCACTGAATAGTTGTTGTCCCTCCATTACATCTGTGACCTCCGATAACAAGAACACCGTAACTAGTCATTGTCTGAAGCTCCATTCACAGTCAGAAATCAATACCTGGTGTTTCGTCTCAATGAGCCGGCCACTATCTCCACAAACAGAAGCTGCTAATTAATTGGGGACTACGTGGCTCAGATTAGTGTATGAAATGTGTTCATAGATGTTTTATTTCCCAGATTCGCGTTAGTGTATCCCAAAGAAGCAGGACGTAAATGAATCCCTTGTTTTGATCTTTGTCCTTTTCTTGTTGGATCCTCAGAGAACCTGACTGTTGTCTGACAATGTCCAACATAGACGTCTGGTATTTCAAGCTCACCTGTGAGGTATCACTTTGGCATTTGAGGCGCTCATATTTACAGAAAAGCTTTTTCTCAGGAAAAAAAAAAATCGGTTTGGTTCACATGCAGTGCTTCTTCCCATAGAAGCGGACAGATGGCAGGCATCACGCTGCTGCTTCCTGCAGTCGGTCAGGGGTGACGAGCTGGCACTCTGACGTTCTCCAGCTCCTCTCTAGCACACATCAGTACGGAGCTTTGCCTGCACAGCAAAGTTGACCTTTTGCTCCACTTTGTGTACGTCGGGGCTTTGATGTGGGCCACGTCGGGTCAGAGCTGAGATGTGGCTCTCCCGGCGTCGGTCTGCGTGAAAACATTCCCTCCTGCGACGGGGGCTGTGAGATGGCTTAGAGATGTGTGAAATATCAGTCTGAGAAGGCTGGAGGCCGGGCAGCAGCTCAGGAAGACGGGCCAGCTGTAGATCTAATGTCACCTATGGGTGTGCTGGCTGGGAAGGCCTGTCT
The DNA here is from genome assembly GCF_000690725.1 of Stegastes partitus. Lineage (NCBI taxonomy): Eukaryota > Metazoa > Chordata > Actinopteri > Pomacentridae > Stegastes > Stegastes partitus. The sequence goes on from NW_007578238.1 coordinate 252,632, forward strand.
AATATGATACACATGTGCTACATCCTGTCTGAGCCACTGCCTGGCTTTGTGACGCTTCGTGGAGCGCGTGTGTGTTGAAACATGCTGCTAGCTTTCACTCATTACCCTGTCGTTTGTGACCAAATCTGTAGCTGTTTTATGAAGACAAAATCATCGCTTTGTGTAGCTTCCTTCTGTAATTTTGGGATGTAGGTAAACGAGTAATAAGTGGAACAGATTGTATGTTTTAATGACTGATTTAGTTTTAAGGACAAGACTTTATTCTAAATCTAAGAAGTGTGGGTAATTTGCGAGTGCCAACCACCCGATCAGCAAACAGTCTTTGTGTACCAGCAGGGTGTGTTGGAATGTGTGCGTGAAGCGATGCCTCGCCATTAACATGCACTTTATCTCTAATTAACTCTCTGGTGGTTACTGATTGACCCTGTTACACCTGGGCGGATATGCCAGAGCTTTTACCAGCCTCAGCGAGTGAGAAAAGCTCTTTTGATTTAAATCCACCTTGAGTCTGCAACTTAACCACTGGGTAAAAAGAGTTTATAATGCAACCCCGGCTGACACCGGTGAGCTGAGATTACTCCGGAAGTGGAGCGGTGTTGAGAGCACATTAGTGCATCCTTAGAGTCTTACTTGATAATACCAGTCTGACTACCTGGGATTCAGTTCATATCCCTCCCCCAGCAACCAAAATAGCCACGCTTTGATGGCTTAAAATTAATTACCAATTTACAGAGTCCATAACTTTATCTCTAACTCCACTTTAAGCTGTATGCTGATATCTGGTGCCAATTTGGGGTGATGATCAACACATTTTAGAGTTAATTGGGAAGTGGCATCTGGCCAATTAGGAAAATAAGGTGAAAGAGTGAGAGGCCAGCTTGGATGATAAATCCTGAAATAAAATCCACATAATAAGGAACTCTCTCATTCAGCGCTCTTAATTAGCGAGTTCTCTTTCGTCTGAATCTTCCAGTCTTATACTGTGTCTATACTTAAATTATTAAAAGGATCATGATTCTTTACTTGGTTAGTGAACTGCACCATTGTGCCTGAGAGACTGATTACCGGAGGCTCAGCAAAGGGCTTTTGGGAGCCACATGCCTGACTTGTTCAAAACGCTGGTCTCCTGAGGAGAGGTTAAGGAGAGGAGTCAGCACCTCCCTGGGAGCTGCAGACTTGCTCTCTGCCACCATGTCATCCATCCTGGAGCCTAATCGAGTTATCATATCAACAAATCTCCCATCAGGGGCCCTACAGCTGACACTTTTAGAAAGACACCCACAGAGGGACAACAAATTTTGAGCAGCAGGGCGTTGCTAAGAGAAGAGCCGAGGCACCTGTAAAGGTCTCCTCTCCTGCCCACGGAGAGGGCACTCCCGCTGGGCATCACAGTGCTCTCTGGCCCCTGGTCGGCCGCGGAGCACAAGGGCAGGGAAGCAGGAGCCATAGTTAATGCTGTTCACAATAGGCCGAGGACACAATGGAAGCAGTATATCACCAAGACTGTCAATAAATTTAAAAGCAACCCACAAACAATTAGCTGAAAGGGCAGCAAGGTTTCATGGCCACAGGCCTCAACTCTTCAGGCCAGCGGAGACAAACTGTCCACCCACGTTCAAATGGCAGCTGGTAATTCTGCCCAGAGAATACGTTCACAAACTCCCGTGGATTTCTGCCTGACCTTTAAGTGTGTCCCCCAAAAATAAACCACATGCTGGGCCATTCCTCCAGTCACGGGATGGTTTATGACTCCTTGAATGTGGGAAATGTCGCCCAATAGTTCGACTTTATGACCATATAGAATTACGTAGTTTGTTCATTCCACGGTCTACATTATTGGTCGTGTGAGCCAGCCAGCTGTTTCCCTTGATGTCGGTGCCAAATGTTTACTCACTATGATTATACAAAGCAAGGGAAGCTGTTTGTGCTGATAATTTCTAACTTTTGAATATTGGTTTCCCCGACAAGCTCCTCAAATATGCTCTCTTGGTTTAGCTAAATGAGACCAAAGTGAGTCATCAGCAAATCCTGGATGGCATAATATCCTCTTGATTTGATTTTTGTGAGATCATTTGAAAAAGGCTTTGTTTGCATCGTCTATGCAGCCCTAAAATCATCCAACATGAAAAACAAATGCCATCTTTGATTTGAGCAAGTGGGTATGAAGTCCATCTGTTCACAATACCCTAACAAGAACAAAACGCCCTTCAGGGCAATCAGCGCTCGCCTGCCTTCCATGACCAGAAAACTTGCGAGGCTCTAAACTTATTTTGAAGTGTCCCAGTTTGATGGAATCACTTAAATACGTTGGCAAGCGATAAACAGTTTGCGACAAGATGACAGATCAAGCTTGTCTTTTACTTTTGGCAACAGATATAGTTTTGAAACCACACTTCTAAAGATGTGAGCTTGTCCAGGTTTTGTTCATTAGCAGAAGGTTTCAGGGGAAACAGGCAAAGGAAAACTAAAAGATGACTTAATGGCATCTGATTTGTGATATTAAATGTATAAAAAAGCCATTCAAAAGCCTGCAGTTCAAATCGAGAAGCTCAAGTCAAGCACTTGTGGTGCGAGATAAGCAAAGGCGAACATATTGGGCTTTTAAAGACACTTTAAAGAAAAACTCTGGCCAGATTTAAGTGCAGCCTCTTAGCATTCTCTTATCCGGTGCGTCTATAAATCATTTGTCTGACCACCACTGCTCCCCACTACTGACCAGCTCGACCCATTGGCCAGGAACCAGGCCTGTGTCCGGACAAGGCCCTGACCCGTGAACCTTGGCCGGAGCCCCTTGGCCAATGGGGCAAGGCGTCAGAGCTGCGACCCCGGCAGCCGGGGCTACCTGCTGCTCTAGCATAATGCAATTGGACACAGCCATCAGAATGATGGAGCACACTGAATTCTCCACGCTGACCACTCCAATGACTGCTGACCACTGCAGCCAGGACTGGCTTCAGTCCCTCCAGAATGTAAGAAAATAGCCCTTTTGATTTTATGTCACAGATGCCTTTTTTGTGTTTTTTTTTTTCTTTTTCTCCCTTTCATTCATATCGTGTTTTAAAGTTTCTAAGGTGCTGCAATTTTGGGCCTTTTCAAGGATGCAGGTTAAAAAAGGTCAAAGCAGTGTCTGAACTGAAAAGCTCCTGTTGGAGTGAAGTTCAGCCAGACAAGTTGAATTTTCAGAATTTGAGGATCTTTTTATTCATATGCAGAAACTATACACGAGCCATTTATTAATGTGTTTGTAACCCTTCTGTGTTTTCCCAGAGTCTTACTAATTCATTCACATTGTTATGTCATACACTACGTAAGACCAAGCTCAGGCTCCTGCTGACATTTCTTCCCTCTGTCTCCACCTCTGTTTTGTTAATGGCAAGAGGTTCACACTGGTAGTATAATTACTGACATTAGACCAAACCAAGAAAGGCTCTGCAGGATGCTCACCCCATGAAGCCTGAACCGCTGTTGGGCAATCAATTGAGAAGGTGTGCCAGGGAGTCCCTGCCTGGCCCTGTGTAAACGGAAGGCATGCTAGTGTATTCATACAGGTGCCCCCCTCCCCAACTTACACACACACCAAACACACCTGAGGGACCCCCTCCAAGTCAACACAATTAACATCCTCCGTGCCCTGTGGAGTTAAACTCTCAGTGCAAACAAATGCATCTGACTGACAGGCAGCTTAGGCAAATGACTTGTTTGGGGAGCGGGCTGAGTCTCTTTGGGCTTACAGAAAAGCTGAGTGAATTTCAGCTGGGAGCGTTTGCATTACAGAACAGCGTGAGAAAGAGAAGCACCTGGATATAGCTCACCTGAATTCACAGAGGATATCTTGTTGAGAGTGGGATTTAGAATTTCCTACATCATAGGTTTATACACCCCAGCTGGGATGTCAGAAGATGTATGGAGAGAGAGACAGAGGGGTATAATGTGGGGGAAATTTAATTCAATGGATTGGTAGTGTCACCGGTTTCGTGGTTATTGCAAGCAGCTGCAACGAAACGAGGCTTGTTTTGTGATGCAATGTGGTTGTCTTATGAAGGATAGCTGCTATCAACAGAATTTCAAGTGGACATCATCCATTAGATGCATAATTAGAGGTGATCATTGGTCACATCCGGGTTTTTCAAAACAGCATTCCACTGATAACATCGTAGTCAATTTACTAACATAACATTAGCGCTGAGAAACAAACAAAGAATTCCTGTCTGTATTTGTTTCAAGCATCCTGTTCAGTGGGTTTGCATTAGCACATAGAGCCATAAGCCCTTTTCAGACTCTGCTTTCTGTTAATCTGACGGACGGCGCCTGAACACGTCGGCTTCATGTCTAAATTAGCAGCCTGCTCACTTTCCTTGTAAAAGACACGACGGCAATCTCATCACATCAGACCAAGTAACAATTTAGTGTCATTTTCAACATGGCACAAGCTGTCACATTAACAGATAGCACGAGCAAAGTAATCCGAGTTGTGTGAAATGATTTGGGGACAGTTTTTCCACATTTAAGTAGAAATATTGGTCTAAAAGCACCACAGAGTCCAGTTGCGTGCCAAAAATCATCAAATACCTTTCTTTCCTACAGTTTCACATCTATTGCAAACTTAAATGTCCATAAAAATAAAACTTTACTGCAGTGAAGACAGATTTTAACAGGTCAGGGTTTATTAAATACCCAAAGTATCATACAGCAGCAGCATCCAAATGAGTATCTCCAAAGCAGGACTTGTGTGGATTTATGCTCATGGAACAACAGCAGTAAACTTCATTAATTCCCAGTAATTATAAATGATCCCCAGCGTGCAGACAGGATCCAGCAGCAGGCCACACTGTGTACTTCTTTTGCCCATCAGACAGGTGAGCTGTGGCACAGAGTCGCAGTTTATTCATCATTTTTTACACAGCAGATGTCCTCAGATTGAGTCCTGAGCCCCGTCACAGGTGTTGCGATACGTTTATTTTGCTGTTAGTAACGTGGTGGTTAAATTATCTTCACAAATGGACAAAATTTTCAGCAAATCACAAGTTAACTAGACTTTTAGTGCTATCGACAGTTTGATAATCTGCTGTTAGTTTAAATTTAGTTTTTTGAATAAGTATTATTTGCACTTGTACTGGTCAGTCTGTATGATTAATATGCATCTGAATGAAACCATGAGAAATATTACTATAAAAGTGACCCTAAGTCTGAATAACCTCACTTTAACAGATTAAAGAAGCTGTGATGATACACATCCCATATCTGTAAAGAGCTACAGTGAGAACCAAACAGGCAGTTGCTTTGAAGTAATGGTTGTTCATTTTCGGTTTGTTTTTGAGACAAAAAAAAAATGTCTGAGTGTTTTCTAGTATTATCAGCCTCCACCACTGATTATATAAGCACTTGATGAAGCCTCAAGTTGTGAAGCACATCCAACACTCCAGAACATGCACAGGAGTTGTGATTATGAGGACCCATAGTTTATTATTTCTGTGATTTTACATATTTAAATTCACTGTCAGTTAACACTACTTCAGCTTTTGCTTTGCCAGTTTTTTACCTATTTCCAAAATCCTTGTTCATAATATCTAGTTTTTTTTTTTTACTCCTCTTTTTTTTTTTTTTTTAAATCCGTGTGAATGTGTTTGTTTTATTAATTCATGATTCATTTTTGTCTTTTATTAGTTGCTTTTTTTTTTTTTTTTTAAAGAATTCCTCCAGCTGAAAAAAAAAAGGAAATGTGCGCCAATAAAGTCCAACATTTGACTCCACTATGAAATTAGCCATTGTGTTATCTTTCAAAAACCCCAGAATCGTCTTTAAAGCATT
>NW_007578238.1:258449-331644 GCF_000690725.1 Stegastes partitus
TGTGAATGTGTTTGTTTTATTAATTCATGATTCATTTTTGACTTTTATTAGTTGCAGTTTTTTTTTTTTTTTTTTTAAGAATTCCTCCAGCTGAAAAAAAAAAAAATGTGGGCGCCAATAAAGTCCAACATTTGACTCCACTATGAAATTAGCCATTGTGTTATCTTTCAAAAACCCCAGAATCGTCTTTGAAGCATTTTCTATATGGGCCAGTAGATCCCATTACTCATCTCTGGAGAAGTTTAGTTTGGGGTCCTGTCACTTTGAGAGGGGGCGTAGTCTTGGTACAATATCCTCTATGTCTTTAATGTTGATCCAGGGTTTCCAAGCTGCACAGAGAGAGAGGAAGAGAGAGGAGGTGGGTGTGGTATTATGTCCTAATAGGCCAATCTGGACGGACAAACCGATGGCAGCATCTGCCTGCTTTGTCAGCGGCGGAGAATTTAATGGAAGAGCTGAGCGCCAAACGTTCAGCAGGACCAGATGAGGACAGAGATGGATGGTTGAGAGGTCACAGGCTTCTTCTGGCCAACGGGTCCAGCTTCTTATCTCTGACTCTCACTGGCTAATCGATTGGTTGTGGGGCATTTGTCATCAACTAAACTCAGGTCACCGCTTTCTTCTCCATCCGTGGCCCACAGGCAACGCATTGTCAGCCTTCGTGTCTGTGCCACTGTATGGAGATGGATGAACGTTCAGTGCGACATCAGGCTATCGGAGAAGTTCATGAAGGTCATCTTGATGTGGAACTGAATTATTGTTCAAATATTGGGGCATGTTTAGGTTGTGACTCGGATAGATTTTTTTCATTCTGTTAGTTAAATTGATCTTTTTCTCGGCAAGTGTTGCTTTGGAGCTTGAGGGGGTCGAGGTGGCGTCGACCAAGTACACTATTCACAGAAAGCACACTGCGGCTTCGTGTTTTTGCTGTTTGTGGAAATGCTAAGTTTAGAATTTACCATCAGTGCATCAGAGCTTTCACAAACTGCAACAGTTGAATCACTGATAATCACAAAATAAAGGAAATTTCAGGATGTAATAAAGAATGAAATTTTGCAGGTCATAAGCCCCTTTTAAATTCTTTTTTACTTTTTAGTGGATTTGAAAAGGAACCTGGGGTTATTTGCCAAGATTTACACAGCTCAAGTATGTTGGCATTTACAGTAGTACAAGAAACACGGAGGCCGCACATCAACACGTCTCCTTGTTGTTCTTTCTTGATCCCACAGACTTTTAAGTGCTTTGACTTTAGAGGCTTTTGCCATCACATGTCCTCGCTCTTAAGACACAAAATAAGGCAGCTTAAGAGCACATTGCACCGAACATATTCTCTCTATAAACATTGTACACACATTTTTTTGTATTGCCTCACCTCTCAAGCCGATTAGATTCCCAATGTTGTGAATGATTGTGGCTCTATCCGTAATTATTCCAGTCAAAGAAACCAGCATGTAAAAGTGGAAAAGCCCTTTTTAACATGAAGTCTGAGACACCACAGCTCACCAAGTAAAAGCTTGTTGGAGTTCCTGCAGCTCAGATGCAATGTATGAAAATGTTCTCACGCTCAAGTCTGGTGTGCGATATTCAAGTAGATAAACCTATAAGACTGCATGTCTGAAAAGAACTATAGTATTTAGGTTGCCTGAAAGGGGGGATGGTGAAAACCGGGCTTTACATGACTTGCGGGGCTGCAGACGGAACTCACGGTGCCCTGCAGGGTAGCCATTAGGGCACAAGACAGGGGATGTCTGCACTCCAGGGATCTAATCCGGTACCATGGACTCTGATTAGGAAAAGATGAGTTCCACAGCTTCTGAGCTCCTTCAGGTTCTGGCAGGTGGTAAATTCCACTAACAGTTAGCCAACCCCACGGTTTGGCTACTTTTGTGCCTGATTTAAGCTCGTAGCAGCATTAACTCTGGTCACATTAGCTCAAATAGAAAAGTCAGCAGGGGCACCTTTTTCGGCTTGGTTACCTTTATTGTTTCATTTTTTTTGTTTGGACGTTAATAACCTGCAAATCCTGACTTAGTCCCGGGGATCTTTTCATACAATGTCGACAAAAAAAAAAGAAGATTGAAAAACTCAGCATGTGCTAACAAATTGCCTAACTGGCATATTCAGCTGTGACTCAGTAGCAAATGCTGGCCACAGTTGATGCTATAATGATGTGAAGGGCCACTGTGTTCGACTGCAGCCCTCCACACACTTTGCTTTTTCTCATTATGGGCCTTCTCTGTTCTCACTTCCTTGGCCCACGAGCATCTGCTCAGTGCTCCTCTTGGTCGAGTTTTTACTGCCTCACCTTTTAATCTTGGTTTTGGAGTCAGCTCTCTTCTTCTCTGGAAGCTTTGAGCTGCTGCATGAGAGTGAAATTAATTGTGTGTTAAGCAGAGTGGAATTAATGGCAGCTTGCACTGAAACCTGTGGCCACGGCTGGCTTAGCTGTTCGCAGATCCCCCTGATCCTGCTTGTTACAGGAGCTTGGCCATTGTAGATGGTGGGATGATTGTGTGGTTTCAGCCTCTTGTCTCTGTCTCTTTTGTCTTTTGGGGGAGCGCAGGGATCTCTCCTTTTGTCTGCCTCCATGTTCCTTTCAGGTTGTATCACAGCTGGTCCCTTTAATTCAGTCAGGACATCGTGTGACCCTACCCCCCAGGAGGCTACTGTAAACACACACTCCTTCACACACATGCACATCTTGATATATAGAGTAGAAGATGGCATGAAAAATTGTTCTCTAAAGTGTACCTTCTTCATATAAATCCAGACCTTTCTAGCTTCTTTTCCTAGCAAGTGTTGGCATTTGGGTGTGATTGACGCGTTAGGATTTGTGTACATCTTATTTTCCTTTCGCAGTCATTTTTCCAGTTGGCAACCAAAGTTTCCGTAAAGAAATGTGTGAGTCAGGTTTGCAAATGCATCAGGTTGTCCCTGGGAATCCCCAGCATGTGTTGTCTAGCCATCTGCCCACTCTAAAGATGCCGACTCATTGAGCTCCACAAATAGAACTACTATACGGTCAGACAATTACCCTAAACAGCTTGGTAATGGGTTTATGGTGTCTAGAATGATGGCCTGCAAAATAAAACTACAGGATCCCCACAAAAACCTTACATGGCTGTAAATATGTATTAACCAGAAAATGGGCCTTGTGTGGGATCATTTAGAAGAGACAAAGACTAGCCCTTGGACAAAGAGGCGAGATGCAGTAAGAAAGAGGGGATTCTACTTAGCTAATGAGTTGCTCCATAGAAATGTAAAAAGGTGGGTCTTTAGGAAGAGCAGTCGCCCTGCTGGTTGGGCCTGATGGACTGTAAAGTGTGGAGGTCCAGCCACTGTGCCCACTGTCCATTGTGGCCATGCTAATTCAGCTGGGCCTCCCGGTTATGTCTCCGAGGGTTTTTTATTGTGGCGTGAGGCAGAAGGGGGACAAAGTCATTATTGGAAGGAAACTCTGATAAACCAGAGAGAGGAGAAAGAGGCTTTGTTAAGTGTTCATTCTTTAGGAGTCTCGCAGAGAAGCACCCTCCTCCAGCCACAAATAAAAATAAAACTTCTAACATAAGCGGTGAAGGACCTGCCAGCTTCCCTCAGGGTCCTCCAGCGTCAAGGGCCACGTCAGACAATCCTTACTCCACCTCACGAGAAGTGGTCAGCCATTAAGAGGAACTGACAGTGAAACCCTCGTGTCAAGTGAACATCATACAAGGAGACTGACATGAAAACACACAGACCAGCCTTCTTTTGTACGTTTCGCGGGGCGCTTGAGTGCAGACGATGGACTTCTTGGAAATAATGGAGCAAAAATACATTCCCAGTGATGCAATTTCTCCAGTAGGGAACGCAACGAAAATGCAAGACTAGAGAAACGACTACAAACGCAGGAGATGTTCTTAAACTATCAGTATCCTAAGATATACAGTTGTACCTTAAAAGCAGCACGTAAAGCGTCGTCAGAAAGAGTGGAGCTACTTGTGCTATATAACAGACTTTGGGCCAATCCCTTCATTATCACATCTAAATGGCTGAATTAGGGGGATATCAGTGTTTTTGTGTTGGGGAAGATGGGGACTTGGAGATTATACCGCCGATTGAAATGTAAAACAGCTATTGCAATTACCCATAACCTCAGCGCGAACCTTGCCTGAAACAATGCAACTAGTTTCAAAGGCTAAGAAGCAGGCGCATCCCTGAGAGGCACGGCTAGATAACAAGAAGGCATCATTAAAGGTAAAGGAAGGGAAGAGGAGATTTTTTATCTTTTCCTCACAATGATATGGGCAACAGAAGAGCCCCCTGAGCCAAACACCTTTATGAATCTTCCTTTAGTGGGAGGCCAGGTCAGTTTGTGATTCATTCATTTCAATATCAAAGTGGGAAATAAGGCTTATTTGGTAAATAGACAACAGGGAATCCGTACACAGAGGCAGCAAAGTGTTAAATATGAAAGAATTTAGCAGCAAGTGTAACAATTATCAGACAAATAACACGAGGAATGGTGAATCAAAGTTACAACAGTTCTCATAGTAGACCCGCCTAACTGGTGGAGTATCTGTTTCCAGCTGTTCTCTGGACTGGTGGTGTCAGTTGTGTGTGGATTAGTCCTCCCTGACCTGCAATGTTCTGCCATTTCACAGAGCTGTGAAAGGTCTGTTCAGCCTCGGACAGAGCTGGATTTAACAGATATTTGCATGTTAATGTCCCCAGTACAATCCGGCGCAGAGAACAGATACGGATCAGAGCAACTGCTACCTTTTAAAAAAGCTCTGTGCCCCCTTTTTTAACCAGGGAGGTCTTTTTGACTGTTGGAATTAACAAAGTGCACTGTTTCAGCCTGTGTGTCGGTGGGCGGGGGCTGAAACACACATTCACTTTGGACACACCTAATCTCACCCTCCTTGATTCACCCAGATGGATAGGTTTCTCTGCCTGTTTTGATGTACCCTTAATTCCAGCCTTTAATCACTCTGTGTGTCGGCACCGAGACCTCAGCTTGCCCTCGGCCCACTTGAGAACGACCTCGATCCCTCTTCAAATCTGCTTCGGAGGCAGTCCCAGTACGAAGGGCAGATGTGGGACATGAGCCAATCTGCTCCCTGAGGTGTTTGCCATCTCCATCCTCTCTGTCAACACGCCGCTTTCTCTGCCACTCTGTCACTCTCACAATAAGAGGCAGCGCTCTTTTGTTTAAAAAGAGTTTAGACGGAGAATGCAAACGCCGTCCAGCACGGATTGAGCGTGGTTGGATGTCAAAGGGGGTTGTTTGATGTTCGATCGGCTGTTGCCATTTAAAAGGCCTGACTGTTTGGGCCTTGAGTTGCGTCCCAACAAGTGTTCTTTAGATCGGTGTTTGCATGCATTTGCATAACCGGCCTGAAGATGAGCTTTAATGAAGAAGTGGGTTTCTGTGTATTTACGTTTGGAGTGAATTGTTCAGTCTGTTGATCAATAGATGACGAATGCTGAGCAGCTTATAGCAAGAAGTTCTAATGTTACAGCTCAGAGTTCAGGTCTTTCTTCATAAAAGTCTTGATGTTAGCCACTGTTGTGAACCTTTAGTGGTTAGAAGTTCTAAAAACAATGTAATACAACTGCAGTCACTGAGTTGAGACATAAACAAAGGTCTAATGGTTAACAGGCTTGTGAAATTTTTTGATGGTCCAATAGCAAAAGAAAACTCATTGGTAGTAGGACTGTAAAGCTGAAATTAAATAACTTGTTTATTTTTTTTATTTCTAAGTGTATGTTTCAAAATCTGACAAGGCCACATTTTTGGTTCAGCCTATGCTTGTCTTTAGTTGTTAAACTCAAAATCATTAGAGCAATGTGTCAGCTGGGCCTGATTATTAACTGATATTGGCCTGTCAGTGTTGGCGTATACAAAAAAATATGCTTACGGCCGCTTCAAAACAGTATCATCACATGGTTTGTCCAGCAGAGCAGCTCTGACTCCAATATTTACCATCTCAGCACTGTCTGCAGCACATGTAGCAGAGTACAGCTGGGCGAGGAGGGGGCGTACTAGTATATACTAGTTTGTGAAATAAGTTGCTGGAAATATAACTATATAGCAGGCTTCTTGCCAGCGTCATAACAGAGCAACGACTCGTTACGCTGCTGCCTGAAAAAATCACCCTGGAATTTGGGCCGATATGCTGTTTTCGAGGGTACGTAATGGGAAAATATTTAACAACAAGCGCCGATGGAGTTTCGCTACCATCGACTTTGCTGCTAACACTGCTATTCGCTAGCGTATTCACCACTAACCATTAACAGCGTTCGCTTAGACCCTCCCCCAGTCCACTGTAAAAAAAAAATAAAATCCTGGCGAGGACTCTGTATAGACAAATGTATATGTAATTTCATACTCCCTAAAATCAGCCTCAAATAAACTCAATCTGTCCAGCTCTTATAATCATTGCTTTTATGTTTGAATTTTTGCATTAAGGATTCCATTTAAATCACAGAAGCACATTATACCTATTTACTTAAATCTGCCTCTGTGTTTCATATAAACATTACCTCTCTGTTTGTGGTGGTTCCTCCAGAGTGGCTCCTTCTGCCCAGGGCATCTCAGCTGACTTTGTTCACATGTAAATTACTGACAAGTCACCTGATTTATTTTTTTTTAGAGGAAAGAAGGCTCAATGTCATGCTGTTTTGAGTAACTCATGTTAGGTGTGAGATGATAGCCATAAATTTTGTTGAAGACAGACCACCAGGCAAAGAGCCGCGTTTCTTACCCCCACCGGTCAACACAAGGGCCTCATTGAGGTGAACGATGCCTCAGCAGAGAAGATGTGTGTTTGGAAAAGGAAGCTGTGACGCAAACCGCCGCCTTTAGCCTAAAGGTGTGAAACACATTATCAGCTCTTAAGCCTGGTGACATGCAACCTGATGTGTATGGAAGCTGTTCAATGAAGCAGCAGGAGCATTCACTTGAGCCATTCTCTATTCAGCTACCTCACACAATGACGGCGCATCAGCTGAACTGCATTTCATGGTAACATGACAGGCAGGGGTTTGTGCGTGATAACATCTGTGATTATGAGCATTGAGATGATGAGCCAAGTCCTGTGACCCGTGTGGCTACTTTATGGCCTTCCCTTGGCTGTGTTCCAGTGTAGGGTTTAGTTCAATGGCGGCTAAAGGCAATAAGTTGTGGTCATGTGGCTGAGTGGTGTGATGCAGGAAGACGAAAGGTGGGGGTTGAGATGACAGTAAAAAAGTAACATCACCACAGGGCCCTTTCAAACAACAGGGCCAGTCGTGGAGGCTTTATGAACTCAGTAAGGGGAACTTCATCATACAAATCCATCCCAACGTGTCTTGTTGCAGAGGCCAGGTGTGTGTGTCGACAAGGGATACATGGCTGTTGTGGTTTCATGCACCGTTTCATAAATTTTAAACTTAAGAACATGTTAATTTTGAGAACATACAGCAGCATGAGGGGCAGCAAGTGAACATATGATATCATTTTTGTAATAAAAAGCAGCTTTATTAAATGCCAGTGATGGTTATGTGTTGATGTTACAGTGTTGTTTTGTGGATTAGTTGTTCCATTTAGGTTTTTAAATATTGAAATGTGCTTGAAAGGTATTTAAGTATCTGATAAAAAGACAAACGTAACTACAGGATGGAACAAATACTGTGAGTCGACCCAATAAGGACATCAGTTCTTCAAGATCATTGTCTTTTCTCGTGCTTGGTCAGGATGCTTCACTGCCAGGTTGCAGTTTTGCTTTTTTAAATCTCTTCAGCCTCACTGTTCAACATGCACCTTTCTGTGGCAGGTGAAGGACAAGAACCAGATGTGAATGAAAGTTCTAGAGAGCTGTGAGTTTACCACCTGCAATGGTTAAACTGCACCTTATTGATCCCTGAACACACTGGCATATGCTGCATTTTAGACATTATTGGAACGAAATTATTTCTAGGGTTCTGAGTTTGGGTTCCTAATTTTTTTTAAATGCTTATACAGTCGTGACTTGACCATCCGACCCTTAACAATCCAAAAACCTTGCTATCCGACAGGTTTTGAGGAAAAACGAACGGAACAGATGAAAAATGGCCTTAACATACTGAAAGCCTTGGATTCTAACTCCGACATGACTTTATGATTTACTTTCCTTTGGTGTCAACAGTCGGGCCCGTGCACGAGCGCACCAGTCAATTAGACATGAAATCCAGCGATGTGTAGTGTTCTAACAATATACTAGTTATTATTACAACTATAAACAATAAATATTAACAACAAGTGACCTTTCAAGCATCAAGCCCCCCCTTGTATCTCGACCTCCGTCTTGACAGTCCGACAGCCTTGCTATCCGACATGAAAGAAGGTTTTACATTTAGTGTTGGATTATCGAGTCATGACTGTATTTTATCACTCATTAGTTCTGTTTATGTTTCACTGATGCAAAGTTAGCAGTGTTTTAGCCTCATCTGAAGTGGACAGTTAAAGGATCCAGTGGCTCAATACAACCCAAAACAATATTTAATAAGCAACTAGTCAAGTGTGTTGATTTCAAACAGATATAGCAATTCTTCACGGTAGGTAGGTTTATACTAAAACCTGTGAACATGCACTGTGCCTCAACTCAACAACAGTTTTTCTATAAATATGTAAATCTGATTTAATCTTGCGCTTCTCTTCTATATATTTTTGTGCAGATTTGGTTTTTGATGCAAATTCAAATTCTCACAGATAAAAATGAAGGCAGCTTCTTGTATCTTATTTCCTCCTGCCTCTGTACCAGAGGCTAAGAAACCACAGTTTAATAGAGCTGCTATTCATCGTGGTTATGGTTGGTCGTAAAGCGGATGATAAGTACACCTTTAAAGTGCAGCACATCCATACTGTTGATGTAATGGCTGTTTAATGTCTGTGTCCACTTCAAGTTTAGTGTGTAAGTGGCTGCTGATTGCCAAACGCAGGCCGGGTCTCCTCCCCACGGACACGTCTGGAGCGCTGGTGTAACACGAGGCCAAGACCTGGCTGCTTATACACCGTCTATACCTTCCTCTCCTCCCCTGATACTCCCCCCGTCTTCTCTCATCCATTTCTTTGTTCTGTCCTTATTTTATGAGATAGTGCGAGGATGGTCATTTTGGGTGAGAGGTGGCCGGATCATGAGGGGAGTGGAGTGTGCCGTCCATCAGACGGCTCGGCCCTCGCTGTCTCCTGATGATGATATCACTGGAGCCAGGCATGCAGCGCACACACACGCACACATCTCGCGTCGCCTCACCTCAGGCTGCTTGTCTACCAGGCTGCACAGGTGACTCACAGGGGCCCTGATGGAGTGTGTCACCGCGGAGTCTGGTGTCTGCATGGGTCTGGGTGTGTGTGGCGTCAGTGTGTGCGTCTGCGAGTGCGCCGAACGCATTGGTGAAATGGAGCATGATTTACCCAGTGACCCCCTAGAGCGCGCCTCCCTTATGAACTCATCTGTGACTCAACTAATAGCTAAACCTGCCACCGATTTAGCTGTGGCCTCGTCACCCCACGACCCCACAGCAGGTTTATTGAGGCACGACAGAGTGTGCATCACTCAGCTGGCATCTAGACAGCAGCGGGTGCTGAGTATGTGGGTGTATGTGCACACTCATGCATATATAGTTTTTGTTGCTTTTAGCAGGCCTCGCTCAGCGAAAGTCAGTGTGAGCCTCCTTTGATGGCAATTAAAGCCAGCGGGCATGAAGGATCACTAATAGTGTGGAGTCCTCAGCACGGGACATTACTAATGAGTGATCAGTCTGGTTTACAGCCATCTGGTGACAAGACATTCATATGACTGGAGCGCTGCGTGAGCACTGTGCGTTTCGGTGCTTTAAGCAGAGGAATGGCAGTGACGTTAGATTTAATTGCGACACACAGAAGCATATTTTGCTTTATGGCCTGATATTAACACAGTGTCTGTCTGTGTGTGTGTGTGTATGTGTGTGTGTGAATTAAATGGTCGGTTAGACTTGTGAGGGGTCAAAGTTCTGTCTTATCGTCTAGTGTGGGTGAACCTGCCCGCCTGCTGTTGGATGATGTTTATAGTCCTTATCGGGCTCTGCAGCAGCCACGCACACACATGCTCTAAACATACAAGCCTCTGCCCTCTTGATTGCTTTAGTGGCAGAAACTGACGAACTACACACCCACATAGACACTCCACGCTTGTGCACACAAGCCTCTGCCCTCTTGATTGCTTTAGTGGCAGAAACTGCACGCAAACTAAACAAACATGTGCTCAGGCGTGCACACATAAACACACACTGTTCCTCTGGCCTCCCAGTCTTTTCCCACACTGATACAGATCAGCAGCATGCCATAAAGCACAGTCTTGGATCACAGGGCACAACAGAGGCCCTCCTCTCCTCTCTCAGCCCACTTAGATCACTCGCGGCTCACAGGACTGATAAGATGACCGTGGTGCCTCCCTAACTCCTCTCCCTCCTGCATCGCCTCCCCTCTCTGCTTCTCCTCACCCACTCGTCCTGCTCATCTCAGCGCCGCCTTGTCTTCACCTTTCTGCCTCGTCATCCTCTTAAATTATTGGATGTCTCCCTCGTGCAGGTCTGTCAACTGCCCACGAGCTATTCCAATGAATACTATAACAGCTATAATCCAAACTACAGCTAAATCAATCAGTAAGCCAGACATTATAGTGGTAACTTCATATAAATATAAAACAGTGCATCACCGGCTATAACTCCTCTTTCCTTGAGCTCATCGTCACATAATCAGCATGACCTCAGCTCCGAGAGGAGAAGTTTCTGCCCGTACGGACTTCACCTTCCTCCCCCAAGTGGATTTTTTTTCGAGTCGAAATATCTCAGTTATTTCTATGATGTCATGATTTAATGTCCAATTAATGGATAGCAGTGGAAACGGAGATTGTTTAAACTCTGTTCTGCAGATTATTTACTGGTGTTTGAGCATGTCCAGCCCTTTGCCGGTTGTAAATCATCTGCCCTCTCTTGACCCTCGCAGCACCATAAAGCCACATTTCCTCTGGCAGTGCAGCTAAGTGGGCTTTACTGGAGCCTGCAGTGCAAGTTTGAGCCTTTACAGATTATCATTTCTTTAACGTGTTTGTTTAGTGGGCAGGAGTTCGTGAGACACGGGTGATATTTTGGGTAATTGCTCGCAGCTTTGGAAGATGAGCTGAGCTCAACCGCCTTACAGACAGAGTGCAGGTGGATTTTGTTAGTCTGTGGCAGCAGAAAGCAGCGATGTTATATGCATATGTGACTACAGACATGTTCAGAGGTTTCTGATCTAATTTTAACTCTGCCAGCTGTTCTCAGTTTGACTCTTGAGCAACAAAATATAATTAGCAACATCCTTAATTAGTCTGCATTTCTTGGTCATTCTCAGAACCGCCAACATGTCTCACACCGGCTGACTCAAACGCATTTTGCTTCATTGCCAGTAAGGCCAGCAGGAGTCGTTTGAGTGGAAGCGGTCGTCCAGTTACTCGGTATCTGGGGTGTGTAGCGTCTTATCAGCCAGCGCATGTAGTCACAGCATACAGTGTGTGAGGAGTGGAGGGAGCAGAGGGAAATGAAATGAGCCATTATTCACCACAACAGCGTCACATGACACAAAGCTGCCTGACCCTTAAAAGACACAGATATTGTGTATGAAAGATTCACTGCTGCAAAGCACAAGTCTGCTTCAGAGTGCAGTGTTTTGTCTTCAGGCCAACAGAGCAGAGAAAAACCACAGCGACAGTTGATGCTTTGACTTGTGGTTTGCGGTGAGTTTCAGTCATAAATGTCAGTTGATTATTTAATTGCACTACCTTAAATCAGTTTGCCACTAATTGATTTAGATCAAAGGTAACGAGATGTAGTGAGTATCCTGTCGCTGATATGTAATTTGCATGTCACACTTTCATTCCATTTTGTTGTTTAAACACATATCACAAAGCTTTTAAATATGCAGTTCTGGACATTTGGTGAATTTTTTTTTTCTTCAGTTTATTCGATCAGTTTTTTCTGCCACTGACGGAGACGAGCATTTCTTTTTAAAAAATAATGTCAGAGGGAATGGGTTGTCGATTTTTGCTCGTTAATATTCAGTGAAAATGCAGAATACTATCTGAGAAGGCCAGTGTTAAACCCCTCTCCGGAAAACTGATAAAAATCTGCATTAGTTTTCAAGAGATTAAAAATTCAAGTGCCGTTTCAGTGTTTGTAGTTGTTGCACTGGTCTTGCACGCCCTGAACTACAACTATGAGCCGCCCCATTAACATTTTACACTCCAGTGCGACTGTAGACGTGCCAGGCAAATTGTTGCAATGTTACAGACGAACTAAGAGCGTGGGCTCATTTCTGAAGAACTAAAATATCAAAGAGCCACAAAGAAGCCCGTCTTCATCGACACGACTTTGTCCTGCTTGAATGCGAACATGTAGGACGGGACGGCATGAGCGGGAAAAGACTGCAGAGAGTGGGTGAAGAAAAAGGGGTCAAATAAAAAGCCAGTGACCACCCTGAGTTGACTGTGATGGAAGGGTGTGTGTGCGCGAGTGTGTGTCCATGATGATGGGGATTCCCAGCACCAGCCACAGAGCCAGATATGGGAGTGTGGGAATGAGACTGAGGGCTGGCAGGCTAACAAGGTCTAACACAGGAGGGGGAGGCCCAAACCAATATAGCACAGAGACTGCTTATTCAACCAGCAGAGAGAGCCAGGAGTGTGTGTGTGTGCATGTGTGTGTGTGTGGATGTGTACATTTGTGTGTGTGAAACCTTTGGCCACTTATCCTCCCCACTGGTTCAGTTAGACTGCACCCATCCTTGGACCTGCAGTGGTATAACACATACACACAACACATACACACACACAATCGCTCAGACACATTATTCTTCCTCCCGTCTCTCCCTCTCTCTCTTTCTCTCCCAGGGATATTTGTGTTTTACTTCTGTGGGGGTATTTGGCGTGGCCTGTGCGTTAATGTGGAGAAGGGAGATTTGGACGAGGCGCCTGGCTCACGCTCTGGATGGCTGAGTGTGTGTGTGTGTGTGTGTGTGTGTGTGTGTGTGTGTGTGTGAGAGAGATGGTACTCTGCAGACACAGCGAGGAAACTGCTTCCATTAACCAACCTGAATACATTTTACAATATTTCATGCAGCGTTTGATTTATTGTGTTCTGGACACCAGCGTTTGGAAAGTGGGCAGATCTTTTGCAGTTTAACACAAATACAGCTTTGTTCCCAACAAGTTACTTTTGCATTTTGTGTCTTACTAATGCTGCTAATGAGCTCAAGAATAGCGCAAGTGGAATATATGGACACGTCAACACTCTAAAAACAGATATTTAGAGTCAACAAAAAACATTATGGCAGAGTTTGCGTCAGTGATCCAATTAAATGTGCCCAACCAGTGAACTAGATGGAGTTGGTCTTTTGTCTACAATCAGTTGGATTTTAAATGACCAACTATTTAATATTTGGTAGCCTAAACGCATATCTTTAAGCTTGAAATCCTGAACTCAAGTTGGAGAAAAAATAGCCAATTTAATTAATTTAATACAACTTTAAATGTAGTTTTAAATCAATGAACACAGAAATTTCAAATCATTTTAAATTACATGAATGTTAAGTTGGTGCAGCATTATCATGACAACACAAAACAATGTTTGTAACTTAAAAGACTTATCTAAATCAATGCATTTCTGTTTTGCTGTGATCCATTAAAGTAAGTGGTGATCACAGTTTCCCTGAATTACTCTTTAAAGTGAAGGAGAATAATACGGCTATACTTTCCTTGTCGCCTGCTGCAGAGGTGTAGAAGCTGGAGAGCACTGAGGGTGTTGGGGTCGCCTCAGGTGAGGAGGAATAGATCCCACCGGGCTGATACGTAAGCCTGAGGTGCTGGCCGCTGACCACGGGTCAGCTTTATTCTGTGGCACTCTGGATGTCATAGATGGGAAACAGCAGGTTTGCTTGTCTTGGTCCAGCTGGAAGACAGATCAGGAGAGCCGAGGACTGCTCATGTCATCAGTACAGTGTGTCTAAGAGGGAAAGTGTGTGTGTGTGTCTCAGCAGACATGTTTTACGACATGTGGGCAGGCTGGGTGAAGCACGGCAGGTGTAGGGAGAGTATTTTTAGTCCCTGTTGCAGAGGAGACTCGGGTGATTGGCAGACACATTGTTGTAAAACCTGCTGATCAGAGAAAAAGACAAAACAAGCAAAACAAGGAAAAACCCAAGTAAGGTCTAGTAAGCCCAGATACATCTGTTTGATACGTCTGTTTCAGAGGCTCTGCTCACGCTGCACACAAGACGAGCCAAAATCTTAATCCTACTTCCTCACTTTCCATGACATGGACTGGACCAAATGTGCACCAGATTGTGTCTTTGAAGGAAAATGTGATGAAGACAACAGCAACAGCTGCAGATAAAGTTCAACACAAAACAGAAGATAAAACAGACATAGGGTCCAAATGCAGAGAGTGGAATAATAGTGCAATGTTTCACTGACATGTGTGCAGGTGTAAATGCCAAAACACTCATCTGATTTGATTTTAGACAGAAGAAACGGAAGAGAGTCATCACTGGTGACCAGACTGCATTCAAAAAAAAAAAAAATGTGTTTGGGCTCAGTGAAATCAAATCATTTTGTATTATTCTTTTTGAGTATTGGCAACATCTACTGAAATTATGTTTAACCAGCGAACTACTTTGAATTAGAAGAATTAGCTTTTCCTCTACAGTCAAAAGTAGTTTGGTTTTTGGGTCGATTACTCCAAAAAATTTAGTTGTTCCAACTAGTATTTCTATGTTATATGAAGGGAATTTTTAAGCGTTAAATTAATATAATTACGGGTTAAGTAGGTATAAGAGAGGACTTGAAATCCTGATCTCAAGGCTAAAAAAAGGAAGTCATTAAGCCAATTTAATTAAGTTACCTCAACTCAAATTTAGTTTTAAATCAGCTAATGCAGAATGTTGAGTTGATTCAACGTTTTTATGTCAACACAAGTCATCAAAGTCACGTTTACAGCCGTAGGTCCCTTAAAAGACTTTTTGGGATTGTGGCTGTAAACTTGGACTGAAGTTTTTCTGCTCTTGCGTTCAGATGTTTCCCTTCAAACATGAGCTTTAAGAGGAGACAGGCAGACGTGTGCACCTGATATTAGGGAGATCTATAGTTGTACGCTGAGTTTGTTATTTGTATCTGACTTTGTTGGCGAGCATCAGAGAGCAGCCGCAGCTCCGGATGCTCAGAGCGATGAAAGCCGAGTACACACAGAGAGAAAGATGTCAGTGTTTGTGTTTAAGAGGAAGAGGCAGAGAGAGGGAAACGGGATACAGGGATAAACACACAGAGAAACAGAGGGAAAGAGCAGCCTCCCTCCTCGGGGTATCTTGGCTGTTCCTGATGAGGAGCTGAGGAGGCTGCCTGTGTGTGTGTGTGTGGTGAGTGTGTGTGTGTGTGTGTGTGAATGAATGTGTGTCTGTGTGTGTGTGTGTGTGTGTGTGCTGCGGAGCGCTTGGTGTTGGCATAGAAACTGTCTGCAGGAAGCGGCAGTTCCAGGCGGAGCTCCGCTGGCAGACGCTCTCCGCTCACTTCCGCTGTGCTGCGAGGCGGGCAGGCACGCGCACAAACACACACACACACACACGCATGCACACACACTCACACAGGGCTGCAGCGGGGCAGGACGCTCGCCTGGAGAGAGGTCCAACGAAATGAGAGAGCGAGGGAGGGAGGGTGGGAGGAGGGAGTTCAGCAGAGAGCAGCACTTTCCCACAGTCTGGGGATTTGACACATGGCTCTCACACATTCCTCAGCCCTGCGGCCGACCGAGCACCGGCACTCAGGGAGAGGAGGGAGAGAGACAGACAGGGAGAGAGAGGAAGGTTCCACCCTTGGTGCCTGCAAACAACGTGAAGTTATGGAAGGCGGCGAGTGTTCGCATGTGTCCTGCGTCTGTGCGTTTGCCTCCCGCATCACCGTTTAACCCTTCATCCGTCCCATTTGGCTCGTCAGGCGGCCGCCAAACGGAGGACAGACACCTGTTCTGCTGACCTACACCAGCTGTGCTGCTCAGCCTGCTGCCAGCAAGAGCACAAACACATTAATGACCTTTTAAACACGCTTAGATCTTTATGCATCCCAGTCTGTGTTAATGCTGCAGGGGCTGGCGTGTTAATGTGTTATCATTAAGGAGCTTTTGTTTGTGTATTTCCAGTAATTTGTCTGTGCGGGCTGACATCCTGCTGCAGTCACAGTGTTACAGTGAAGATGCTGAATGTCAGGATTCAAACATGTCGGCACAACTGTTCTCCAGGAAAATTCTTTTCACTGGGACTCACTGGAGTTGCTGAGCTGGTTTTCTTGTGTGCATTTAATTGACAACTTTTAGATCACAAATACCCCTTTTCCACCAAGAAGCACCAGGTACTAGTTCTGTGCTGGTGCTAGGGCCGGTGCTTAGTTGGTTCCAATCTAAGAACCGGTTGCTTCTCCATCGTCAAGGAGCCAAGTTAGAGCCACGCCATACGCCACTGCATACGTAGCCGTTTACCGAACAACACTCGCGCCACATGGAAGTCCACACAGGACTCCAGACTAACCGGTGCGGTTTTTTTGATGGTGCGACCAGCTTTTTCATTTGTTTGCACTTTCCACCTTGTCACAGGCAGAACGTATGACTTGCTGAACATTTTCTTATCGATAGACTCTACGATGTTCCCCAAACGCCCCAGGCTGTAGCAGCTGCTGTTGGTGGCTGTGGTGCTCAGACCGGTGTGCGACCAAAGATGACTTTAACAAGAGTAAACCAGAGCGTTCTAATGTCAGATTTGTCCACGATGAATCCGAGTTCTCATGCGGTCTTTTCTATGAGTGGAATAAACAGCGCATGTAGGTGCGCATTTCTAAGCGTAAATACCACAGTACACCAAAGTAGTAAAAGTACTGTTTTCCACCACTGTGGTGCTGCTGGTGGGACACAATTGTACCAGATTTCAGGGCGCAACAGTTTGTACAAAACTTCGGTGTCCCTGGACTCATTCCAATACATTTGTGATCGGTTTTTCCTACTGAAAAACGACACAAATTGCCTCTTGTGTGTCCCATTCATCGGTTTCGGTGGTCTCAATAGCCCCGCCCCCAACCCCTAACATACTCTGTGCTCAGCTCTGGCCCAGCAAAGAGTTAGTGGAAACGCAAAGAACTGGTGCTAAGTCAGGAACTAGCACTGGAACCAGTTTGGTGGAAAAGGGGTAAATGAGGGCTGCATGGTGGCTCGTTGTTAGCACAGTCGCCTCACAACTTTTTAGACTTTTCAAATGCAAAATGGAGATTAAACTTTTTGCCCACTGATGAAGTAAATCCAAAGATTGTTTCTGTTATTGCTGCTAAGACTTAAAACGCTGCACTTTACTATCCATAAAGTCCACTCCAGGTGAGGGTTTGTCTGTTACTCACACCACATCCACTCTTTCTCAGCATTATCAGATTAATAGACATAATATTCAAGTTGTCTTGATTTCACAAACTTTGTTGCCTTCTTAACTTCATAGAGGACTGACTGACTGACGCCATCTCAATCTTCAATTCCTCTCTTCTTTATCACGAACATTAATATTGGAAAAGCAATAACAGGATGTGAAATATATGATAACGAGCCAGAACGGGGGGAAAAAATTCAGGAATGTGGTCTTGTGGTTCCGTCTCTCATGTCTCCTGTCACTTTCTCTATCCCTTCTCGCCTGGCTTGCGTAGCCTGGTCTTTGATGCCGAGACCGTGGGTCCTGTCCTGTCATTCTGCCCTCTCATTTATCCCCCCCCCCCAACGCCTCCCATCAGCCTCCAGTGCTTCCTTAAATAAATGGTCTGCACGGTGAGATTTTTAAAGGAAGCCAAGGTCGCCCTCCTTGACAATTACAACGCAGCAGCCTGGGAAGAGGTGCTTTGCGAAGCTGCTCCGAGCGGCCCCCTCCAGCAGACCACCCGCACATGCTCATAACCGAGTGTGTGTTAACGTGTGCAACTGTGTGCGAGCGCCAGAGTTAAAGACCTGACAAGCAGGAGGGGAAATGGTTGCAAGAGAAACCTGGGGTGGAGGGAGGCGGCGTGAGGAGAAGATGGGAAGATGAAAGTAGGCAGGCCAAATCTTTTCTTACTCGAGTGCTCATCCGCTTTGGAGGATCCCAAATTGCCAATTAGGATGTCCCTCTTTTTTTTTCTTTTTTTTTTTTTGTCCCTCCCTTTTCTTCCTGCTTTCATGCTTGGGGTCAAAATTAGAACATGCGAGTCTCTCAATGGCTGTGTTTCTCATTTACGAGCGAATCAGCGCGGCGGGGAAGAAAACGGCTGCGGTCCGGGCGGCGAGTTGCGCTCCGGCGTTTGATGCTGGGAAAGTGACAACAAAGCAGCTCCGCGGGGAATCGGCAGGGGGACGGAGCAGCGCTGCTCTTCCGCACTGCGAGCCTGTGACACCTTGACACCACAACTTCCTGCTAATTAAGAGCTGGCGGTGTCTTGCCTGTCAGCACATCCTCAGCCTGTGTGTGTTTACGTGAGTGTGTGTGCGTCCGAGGCTGCAGAGGTCAGCTGGACTGATGAGCCGGGGCAGCTGAGATAGGAAGGGAAGGGTGGGAATGAAGGTTTCAGCTTCAGTGTGTGTGTGTGTGTGTGTGTGTGTGTGTGTGTGTGTGTGTGTGTGAAGATGTTTTCTGTGTGACGCTGTGGTGCAGGCTGGTCGAGGTGTGGTTTGGTAGTTGAGTGCCTCTCATCCTTTGCCAGTTTTGTGTGTATTTTTTTCCTCTTTTTTTGTCAACAGAGGCATCAGGAAACCAGCTGCTGAACAGCTTAACGTGCTAATAAAAGAGGGAGAATGATACGATAGAGACGGGCTTTATTCCGTCATTATTCAGAGGAGGCTGGAGGCTGCTTTCAGGAATCACCTGCATGTCGGCATGTCTGGGATCAAGCAGAGGATTCTTTTTTTTTTTAATGAGGGATTTCAGTTTTTCCAGCTACACATGTTGCCTCTGTGTATAACCCTCTGAACTGTAAAGGTTAAACAGGTATTTATGGATATTAATCCTGTTTAACAGTCAAACATCTGTCATGACGTGCTGCCTTACCTTTATTTGGCTCACGTTTTGTGTGCTTTAAAGTTAATTTGAGTGTAATTAATGTTATGAGCTACGAGGCAATTTCCACGGCAGGCATTAAAGATAAAAACGGTTAACCTCAACAAAAATGTTGACCTCATCTTTTGTGTAAATTGCTTCGGTGTGTAAGTTGTTGTCCGGGCTGGTAAGCATGTCATGTTTGTGTGACGGTGCCAAAGAGTGAGTCGGGACATCGCTGTGGCCTCATTGTAGCCAAGTGGCGACTGTTTCCCAGCAATGTCTGATGTTTTTAGGGGCAGCCCAAGTGCTCTTTTGTTTCCAGATGACTTGCCAGCAAAGAAAACGTCTGTCTCGCTCAGCCGTCACCATGAGCAGATAGCAATGACACAACAACACACACAGACACACACACACACACACACACACACACGAGTCTTTAGTTTGAGGGATGCGGATGAGGAGGGCTTTGATGTTTCCTCAAGATGTTTTGTTGAGCGTGGTGGACGCCATGCACCACAAAAACCGTTCTCCCCCCTGTGTGTGAAGGCGAGGGATTAGCAGTTTTCTGGAGTCCTTCTAATGAAGCCTGTTTGATGTGAGGGCCCAATTACCGTACGGGAGCTTAGAGGAAGGGCGGGGTGTGTGTTCGTGTTGGAGGGGGTCCATCCTCTGCGACAGCTGAGATGACCTCGCTGTCCACCCCTCGGCTCTCCTTCAGCGCCCCCCGTCCCACCATGCTGGTTAGTGTTTATCAGGAGATTTCAGGGGTTAAAGCTTCTGTAATATGTAGCTGCCAGTTTCACAGTTGTAATGTCCTACTTCTATGAGGACAACAAGTGTGAAGTGTTTTGACAGCACATTCAGATAAGAGAAATGTGTCATTGCTGTTGTCAGTGATGGCATTCTGTCATTCAGGTCATTTTTCTGTCATGTCCACCACCGTGCAAGATATTTGTCATTTATGTCGGACTGGACACTGAGTGATGTGTAATGCATAAAAACAAACAAACAAAAAAAAAATCCAAACTAATTGCATCTTAATAAACTGTTTATTTATGGTTTATTAAACACTGAAAGCAATGTCCCTGTGTGATGATAATCCAACTTTACCAACAGTAAAGGAAATGTGACTTGCTGTTAGAGCCTGAATAATCCTGTCTCCATGTCAGGGATAGTTTAGAAATGTAAATAGTTAATGAAGTTACTGCTGTTGCTTCATGCATGAACACATGCAACCCTCATACTGATCCTGCTGCAAGTATTTAGTAAACTCAGAGGAAAGACTCCTACAAACAACTGGAAACAACACATTCAACTGTGGCTCCCTGATGGGAGGAAAAAAACACGGCATGACTTACAATTAAATCCTGACCCAGACTGATCCTGTCTCCATGTTAGGAAAAATGTGTAATTACAAGTAATTGATAAAGCAAGCAATGCTTTTGTTCCACAAATACAAATGCATGCAGCTCTCTTGCTCATGTGAATTCTGCTGCTGTCTGATGTTGCAGATATTTAAAAAACTCAGAGGAAAGACTCACTGTTTTTGACGAATATTGGTGCTGAAATGTAGGAAAACCCTTCCCTTAATCGCCTAGACAACTCAAAGTATCATTGCTTGCCCGTGTCTATCCATTAATATGACTTGTGTCATGTTGAAAGTGATGCAGAAGAGGTCCGACCTAGTAAGATTGCCATCAGACTTTTGAAGAAAAGTGACCAACGTACACATTCAGACATGCAGCAGATGATTGCGGTTTAGATAATATAGCTAACATCTGACAAAGGGTGGTTGTTTGCATTATGGTGATGACCAACTGAAGGCCATAGTGCGCCTCTCATTGTGAGCAAGGTGCCCTGCCTCTACAGAATAAAAGTCTTTACATGTACAGAACCTTCTCCTAGACTTACTAGATGAAGACAAATCTGCATTCATACTGTGCGTTGTTTACCTAATTTAGTTAAATATTTTCTTACGTGGTATTGATGGGATCGTGTCGACATACCGAGCTGATAGTAAGTTTGCGCTGATCCACTCGGCAAAAGTGAGACCCGTGGCAGTAGGACAAGACCTGACTCAAATAGACCGGGTCCTTTTTATACTGAACCTAGTCCTTTGTGAGTGCTTGCTTACATTTGATTTGGTGCGGCGTTCCCACTGAAATGCATGAGCAGGATGTTTTTTGACGCAGTGGTAATGTCTGTGTAAACAAAGCCTAAGTAAGGAGCAGTTCACTACAGACTAGAATAGGATATGAGAATGAAAGAGGCTGACGGCTAAAAGAAACTGCTGAAGTGCGCTCCCATCATTCAGGCCCATATCTGAACAAAAGTAAATATTTGGCTTGTGGGTAGGGAAGAGGTTGAATTTGTCAGTGAACATGCAGAGCGATGTGTGGACGTCTGACTGTGTGTTTAGGGCCAATTGTAAAAGTTGTATTGGAGGAGTGTGTGGCACTATGAGAGTGTAGCGAAAAGCATGTTTATGAGAGGTTGTGTGTGTGTTTGAGGATGCACAGTTTTTTTCCCCCACAGAGAATGAACCCCTTACGCGTGAGATTGTGTTGAGTCTGTGGTAAACCCGGAGAGCACAACAAAAACCTCCTCATTAGAATTTCACCACAAAACAGCCACTTCTGTCTGAACATGTAGTCTAATGCGGAACATATTTAGACAAAAAGATGATTAAGCTGCAACGGACTGTTGATTCTTTTCTTCGTAACACAAACTTTTAGTGGTCTATGCAATAGCTGTTAGTGTTTTGTTTGATGGATGGCATTTAACTGGCTTTAGACCAAGAAATTAGATTTATAATTTAGATTATTGGCTATATCACTATAAATTCTGTTTGACAGCTGTATTGTAGTGACTGAAAGTTAATGCGATAAACATAGACAATGCTAAATGAGCTCAACTCTCTCCATAGATCCAGCTGCAGGTATTTAAAAAACTCAGGGGAAAGACTCCTACAAACAGCTGGAGGCAACACACTAAACGTCAACTCCTGTTGGCATTCTGCATTCATTTGTGGTGATTCTTGTAGTTTAATGGTAGCAACTGGACTTGCTTGAGTTCCTCGTAGATGTTTCACCTCTCATCCAAGAGGCTTCTTCAGTTCTGACTGACTAGTAGGGAGTTCCAGGTATCTACACACAAAATTGCCGGTTAATGAAAGAAAAACCCACCCCATAAATAGGCCGACTGACTGACAACAAGTTTGTAGACACCTGTGATGCTAACTAGAGGACACACCTTGATTGAACATGTCCCTATGGTCACATTAATTTCAGTCTTTTATAGGGGTGCCATCATTTTTGTCCAGGCCTGTTTCATGAGTTTATCTTTTAAAATAATTCTCTTGAACCACGGTTCAAAAACAGTGTCTGATTTTCATTGGTTAATTTTCATAGAATTTTTATTTATTATTACTTTTGTCAGATTTAAGTTATTTCTGTGACCATTGTGGGTTTTTCTTTCATTCACCGAGGTACCAACAATTTTGTCCACGTGTGTGTATATTCTTTAGGAGCCATTAACACTTGACTTAACTTAACACAACTAGTCAGTCAGAACTGATGAAGCCTCTTGGATGAGAGGTGAAACATATTTAAGGAACTCAAGCAAGTCCAGTTACTCCGATTAAACTACGAAAATAACAATGACCAATAATGGTGCTGAAATGTGGAAACAACCTTTCCAAAATGCTATCACACAACTAAAGTTATGCTGATTGTGTGTCCATCTGTAACGTGATGGCATGAAGTTCAGATTTGTTCTATGTTGAAAATAAAATCTTACAAAGTCCGACTTTAGAGGTGACCAGGATGCTCATTCAGACATGACATGTCTAGGTGCTGTACATGTCTGAAAGTCGTCCATGGCAACCTTCACCTGAACCCCATCAGGTCTCTGAAATGAAGGCTGATGATCGTCGTTGTGTTCAAGACAATCTTGGCAAACCCTGTGTTGATATATCTAATTAGTATCAAAGGAAGTAAAATCTGCGTCTGCTTTGTCATTCTGTAAATCTTCTTTTGTGTGAGAAGGACGCATCATGACAGAAGACTTGGTAAACAGGGGACTATCCCTCCAGTCAGAGCTTACTCATCGTCTGACCGGATGAAGTCTGAACCAGGTTCATTCACTTGCCAGCAGTCTGGCCTCTTTTCACCGCTATGATCATGACAGTGATGGCTGACTTCATCGTCTCCCTTTGAATGTTGGATGAGCTGATGTCATGAAAACAAGCCGCATTTTACACTCCAAATGATACGTATGCGGATCCCTATTAGCCCTTCTACAGCTCTGCGACTCATATGGAAAGCAGCTGAGAACATTTTCTCAGGTTTTACATGTAGTTACGGTGTTGAGCTTGATTTTCTGCTACTTCTACGCGACTGTAATTCAGATAAAAATATTTGACATTTCAGATATCGACGGGTTGTTCCACCAAAGAGAGATTTCCTCTGTGGACAATTTCTGCCAATTACATATTTTTATATACCGTAAATTCCAAACTATAAGCCGCTACTTTTTTCACACACTTTGAACACTGCGGCTTAAACAATGATGCGGCTAATTTATGGGTTTTTATGAGTTTAACGATTTTGCCTCGAGACGAAAGTGACATCGAGAGCGACAATGAAAGACAGACTGAGGAAGTGTGTGACCAAGTCATTCTGAGACTGTTCAATTCCGACACTGAAGAAGACGACTGTAGTGGTTTTCAGGAGGAAGATGAAGATAGCGATCAATGACTTTTCCTGGTGGGCTACTGTATTTTTATTTATTTATTTTTTATCCAGCTGTGTTACAGGCACTGTTTGAAAAAAAGCATTCACAGTATGTGTTTGTGTATGTTACCGGTACATATTTAATTAAAAGTTAAAAAAATCTTTCTGTGTAAATATCTCCTGTTACAACGTGGACACATGCGGCTTATAGACACGTGCGGCCTATATATGTACAAACCTTGTTTTCTTTTTAAAGTTAGTGGGTGCGGCTTATATTCAGGTGCGCTCAATAGTCAAGAATTTGCGGTATATCTATGGACCCTCATAGAAGCCCAGAACCCTACCACCACTGGACTGAACTACAGAACTAGCTCCAGCTTTATTAACAATCTGAGTGGTATACTAGTCATTTTGAAGTATTGTAAACACATTTTTGATGTTGTCTCTGTGAACCATGTGGCATCATTTTTATAGTGGGTGGTCCCCGAGGAGGCAAAGATGGCCGAAAGGAGCAGTCTTGCAGGGTGAGTGGTTTCCTAAACAAGGACAAGAGAGGAAGTAGATGACACGCACTTCATGGCATGGCTGCACTGGGTCAGTGGGGGTGAGGGTGGTCAAAGAGGATGTGAGTGTGTGTGGAGGGTGAAGGGGGGGAGTTGCTGCTGCGTGCCAACAGGGTCCTGTTTGCATCTCCAGAGAGGCCCAGAGAGGCGAGATCTTATCTGGCGCGTGCCTCGGCCGCTGTTTCCCACACTCTGCATGCTCCATTGCCAGGAGGGGGGTTGAGAGGGGAGACTTATGATTATGTGTGTGTGCATGTGAGTGTCAGCAGGGGTCCCGTCCTGTCAACTTTACGCTGTTTTGACTGCCATGACATAATGTGCCTCAGTACAGTGACCCCCCTCCTCTCTCAGACACACACACACACACACACACATAGACGCAGCCTCTTTCAGATTTTTCTTTCTTCTTCAAAGGTTCCGCACATCAACAAGGGCCTCCTTTTCTCTGAATGTCGCATATTTGGCTTTTCATCAGTGCCCCCATTCCTCTCTTTTTTTTTTTTTTTTTTCTAAAGACCCCCAGCCCCTCCTTGTTTTTCCCTCGCCTATGTTTTTCACTTTGATTGGGGGCTTTGCTAAGGATTAAGACCCCCTCAGTCCCCCGCCATTACCGCCCTCGCCTGCTTTTCTT
The DNA here is from genome assembly GCF_000690725.1 of Stegastes partitus. Taxonomy (NCBI): domain Eukaryota; kingdom Metazoa; phylum Chordata; class Actinopteri; family Pomacentridae; genus Stegastes; species Stegastes partitus. The sequence continues at coordinate 283,476 of NW_007578238.1, forward strand.
ATGCTGTTCGCTATGAATGAGAAGTGGTGAACCATTACAGGACATATTGCAGAGATTAAACGGTGACCTCGGCGGCCTCGTTGAATGAAAACGTCTCTTCTGACAACAAGTTTGGCCGAGCACAAAAACACAAATGCCCGCACTCACCTGCCTCTGGGTTACACAGGTTGGCTTTACAGCGTGAAGCGTCATGACTGACATTTTCATCCTGCTGTTTGTAGATCACCCAAATTCTTTGGTTATTTTGGTTTGACCTATTTTACAGAACAAATGATTTGCAAGCACTGCTCAGACACAAATTGCACATAGCAGCATCATCACATTTCGCAAATATTTGTCACGGGCATACAGGCCTGACTCGCCACATGTAGATTGCGAGTATAGGCTGCACATTTATCGCAGTTTTCTTCTCCCCTTCTAGATGTTATAATTTTCAAAAACCCCTTCACTATGGGAAACAATCATCTTCTAGCAGCAGCCTACTACACTGAAAAATGTCAAGTTTTGCAGAGGTTTAGAATTTTGCAGTAAAGCTTTTTTTTTTTTTTAAAGTAAGATGCTCACATCCCTGCATGCAAATGTTCCACCTAAACAATTTCCTTATCACTATTTTTAAGGGACACTTTTGCTGCATCCTGGGCTGAGCTTAACCCAATATGACTGTAACTAGTTTAAAAAACAAAACAAGTCAGAGTAGTTTTTTTTTCTGCTGTAGTCAAAGTGATAATGAGATGCAGTCTGGCTGTGTGAGACTAGTTCAAGATAGCTGTCACATGAATTCGTTGCAGGTATCCATGATTAGTCAAACATGTTCAAATACATTGTTCTTACATTGCAAATCGAAGCTTGCGTGTTGAAAATGTGGCAGCTACAAATGGCAGCAAGCAACTTTTGCAACCCTACTTCACGATTTCATGAAAGAGAGCGTATTCCAATCTGGCCCATGTGAAAGGATGTGCTGAAAGTTAAACAAGTACCATTTTTCTATGAACTGCGTGTTGTTAGACAATTTAGTTTTATTCGTTTTGCTCAATTCAGTTGTTACATCTTGACTGTTGCATATTTTAGTTTCATAAATTACCATCCACCATGCTAACAGTTCACGTCGGTGCAGCCTGTAAAGTCGTTCCATTCAAGTCAACAGCCAGCAGCCAACGCGTCCACGTCTGTCCGTGTATTTCGGGCTGTTTTCATGTGTGCGATTAAGTGTTTAGGACAAGCTTCCAGGGGTTAGCTGAAGAAAGCTTGGCAGATTTCAGTGAGTCACACCAGGTGGAACCCTGAGCCTCCTTACATCCACTGCCACCACTTCAAGGTTAGCAAGCCTGTGTGTGTGTGTGTTGTGTGTATGAGTGTGTGTGTGTGTGTGTGTGTGTGTGTGTGTGTTTGCAGCCACCCCCACAGCTGGGAAAAGATCGATGCAGCCTCCACCAGCAGGCTCCTGGCCCCCGGCTGCTACTGTCTGAGAATGAGAGGCAGCAGGATGTGTGTGTGTTTGGGAGGAAGGGAGGGAGGGTGGATAGAAGGATGGAAGGAATGAGTGAGTAGCGGAGGGAGGGATGAGGAAACAAAATGAGAGGGGAGGGTGGCGGAGAGAGACGGAATATGCCCAGGCTGGCTGACTCACTCCCTCCTTACCTCCCTCCCTCCCTCACAAACACATATATGCTCTTTCCCCTGAGCACACACCAGCATGCACAGACACACACACACACACTCGTGAACGCACTGCCTCCTCTGCCAAGCGCTGCTGTGCCCCTGCTCATCTGCGTGGGGGGCCCTGCAGGCAGTCTGGGCCCTTACGTGCCCTCTCTTTACACACACACAGATGTACGCACGCACACTCGCAGGCACACGGAGGAGTTGATGTGTAAGACACGCTCTGATCCTGCATCCTGATGATGAAAGACAGGCAGCCAGGCTCCTGTCTTAGTGCCAGAGGGCAAGACCTGATAGGAACTCGCTGATTCTTGATCCTCCTCCTCCTCCTCCTCCTCCTCCTCCTCCTCCTCCTCCTCCTCCATCCTCATCACTATCAGAATAATTTAAATTTCACCAGTTTTATTGTGCTCGCTGTTTCACTCTCTCATCTTAAATAGCATGTAGTCGGTTTCGTCTATTTTCCGTCTAACGGGATTTTGATAGACACCGGCGATGTGCAGGTCTTGAGCTGGGGTGTGAAGTTGATGATGTGAGCAGTTTTTCGTGGAAATAAGCCGTACAAAGCAGTTGTTTTCCTGAGCAGCAGACAAATGAGCATTCCCCCCCGTATGTATGTATACGGTTCAGTATAATGCCTCGCCCAGTGCAATACTTCATGTTTTTACGTGCATAGCCCCCAGCCTCACACCTGGCCTGGCAGGAGTTCTAGTCCCACCCCTCCTCCCCTGGCTCCTGCTTTAAACCCCTCCACCTCCAGCAGCACCACACTGAGAGGCAGAGACAGCACAAGAAGACCCCTTTTGGGTTCTTCAGTCACATAAAGCACTCTCTCAGGTCTAAATGGAACCTGTTGCCCACATTCCAGTGCAGCGTGGAAGGAGGATGTACCGTATGTATGGTGCAGATGGCCTGGGCAATGAAGGCATAAATTAGCCTGTGCAGGGAAGGGAGATCCCCCATTGTTCTGATGGATTGGACACACATACACACAGACACGTACGCACACACTTAAGCGTGCACACCAGCCCTCCGAGTCTGACTCAAGCAGGAAGATCACACACTCTCTGTCACAGCCTCTCAGATCAAGCTGCCCAGAGCTTCCTGTAATCCCTCCTCTGTAACATTAATTATAAACTGGTGCTTTGTGCCCTGCGGACCAACCGTGACTTTCTCAGGACAATTAAAGTTACTCAGTAGGAGAAGGGGGATTGGGGGAGAAAAAGGAGGGAAAGGGGATCAAGCAGTGAGTCGGAGGATTTGACCGGAGCTGCGTCTAAGGGTGCTGAAATAAGGCAATGGGTGAGATGAGAGTGGGAGTTTGGGGCTGGGCGTACAGAATGTCTAAGTTCAGGCGGAGCAGGGATAAGTCATAGGCACTGGAGCCTTTTATATTGTTCTGTAAGTGAGGCTTTTAGCATAAGCTTTGGCCCCAGAGTCTAGGGTTGAACGGGGTAGGGTCTGGGTGGGCAAATGCCTGGCGGGGGCGGGTGAGGATTAGCTGCCATCTCAGGGGAGTAATTGGCCCATGTGTGGGAAACATGACCCTGTTCTCCACCCCAGTAATGCCTGGAGGTAATAAAAAAGTGTATCTTTTCTTGTTTAACACTCCTAATCAAACCATCTTATTTTGGCTTTTTTTGGTTACTTGCAGCTACGTGTTAAACTGCCACCACAAAATCGCTGCAGAGCGCTGCAGTGTTCCTCAGGGCTTGCAATTATTGCGTGAATATCTTTCCCACTGGTTCCTGACCTTTAACAGGCCACCGAATCCCTAAATCCTGTTTGACTGGCTTTTTATTTCCTACCAAGCATGACTTGCTCTGCTGAGGGCACCTGCGATGCACTGTGCTCGACTAGAACAGGTGGAAAGGCGAGCGGAAAACACGCTGCTGCGACGTGGCTGAACAAACCATGTCCCTGCCCGGCCCTTTTCCTCCTGCCTCGAGATGAACTCCGCTTCTGTAGTGCACTGTGCCAAAGGCAAACCCTTTCAAGTGGCTCCTGATCTGTTTGCGACAAGAGGGCTGATTTCTAGATAAGGGGCGGCAGAACAGTTATCAGGCCAGCCAGTGAAGTGGTTCATTTGACAGATGTTGTTATCCCAAATGGATCTGATAGGCTGCTGTTTAATCCTGTTAAGGCACCTTGCTCCAGGACATGAATCCAGCTTCCTCAGTGACGCCCTTTCTCTGAACCTTTGACCTCTTGGCTGTGGCCAGCAAGCTGAACTATTCTGAGCCATGATGATGTGTGCATGTGTGATCGACTTGTCAGATTGTCTTCCTCATATTTAATTCATATATGCAATTATTCTGCATTAGTGATTCATACTTAATGGCAGTGTTGCCGACTGACTAGAATGTTGTTTATTTCACCGACAGGTTTTGGTGTAGAGCATCGCACCAGGAGTTTCAGTTGGACCAGTTGCCAAGTTGTTGTTTCTTGTTATGCAGCATTTAAAGACCCTGTCTCTACATTTATGTTTAACATTTTGGTTATTTCACTCCAATCACATTTGTAACCTCTACCTCACCTTATTTTAAGTGTTTTTCCTTGCCTACTTCAAGCACGAACAAAGACATCCCTCAGAATTAAAGGGTTACAGGTCAGACTGAATAACTGAGGTTAGGTTTTCTTTTCTTTAAAAAGTTGGCAGGCAGGACAGTGAACTGACCCTAATCACTTGTGGTGGCTCGGTGTGGATGAGCAAAAAATTATAAAATTGAAAGAAAATAAGCACGGACGACCACACAGCGAAGTCAGAGGACAATGTAGTAGGTTGAAGAGAGACCAGGAGTACATGCACCTCCTGCAATCCACGCCAAGTGTGCCACAGGCAGAGTAGCTGCATAACAACAAATGAGAATATCTTCTTACTTGGCTGAAGAGAGCAAGGACAGGTAGCGCCTCTGTCCACGGAAATATTTTAGAATTGTAAACAAGGCCTTGGCATAATATTACCGCTTTCTTGGTTGCTTTTGTTTACATACCCTAGATACTCTGCGAGAGGGAGGGTACAGTGAGTGTTTTCGTGTTTTTTTTCTTCTTTATATCCAGAGAAAAGGCTTGTGGTCATTGTTGTTCTTGAATAGTTTTTTTTTTTTTTTTCATTATCTTTTGAGCCTTCGGGAGTAAAGCGGTGCATCTCGTCAGAGTGTTTCGTCTTGCATTCAAGCACCGTGCGCTGCTCTGCGTTGGATAACGGTTGAAAGAACAGCTAAAATGAGAATACGATAATCTTCTTTTTCTCACCTGAAATGCCACTGAAGGGAGGTCAGACAACCTACAGAACGTTAACCCAGGTCACGGCTCGAGGCCAGATCTCCGGCTGCTGCTGCGGTTTATTGTGCTGAAAAGTGTAATCGTGTTTCAGTGTCGTTCCAACATAACAGATAATAACTGAATTTCATTTCCAGGGTAAACTACTCCTTTAAGAGGGTCTCCCACATAATGCTATCAGCAGCTCAGAAGCTTTGACATGTTGACGCAGTCAGTTTACTTAAGCCCCGTAGGAGGTGCATTTCGATGGCTTTAAAAGAATTTGTTATCCAATATGGATTAAGTTGAGTGGAAAAGTGTATGTGCTGTGAATAGAAGCAGGCAACACAGAGCGGCTCTGTGTTGTATGAATAAAGATTATGTACACTAGATATCATTCTCGTCATTGTTAGGTAACACTGTGGAAAGCGGCACCTCTAATGGCCCTTGAGGAGCTGCGTTGAGGAAACCGCCTCGTTTCAAATCACTGAAAATTAACACTGCAGCAGCCAACACTTGACTCCAGCCGCGCCACTTACATGTCAATGGCCTTTCCCATAATCCTTTGCCCGGCGGTGACTGCGTGCAGGCTCAAGTGGGTGGAGGAGAGAAACTGTTTGCTGAAACCAGTGTGAGGCCTCAAGTCGAAGCCAAAGAGCTCTGCGATGTTACAGCGGGGGCACTTGGCTCATCTCCCTGCTGAAAGCTGAAGCTCTCTGATGGGAGACAATGGGGCCTGAGCTGGGTGTGGCAGTGAGGGGGAGGCAAGAGGGCAGATAGGGTGTTAACTTGACTGAAAGCGAGACTTTGGTGGGGACGGGGGGCCGCAAGGTGAAACCTGGAATGTGGCGGCGATGAGGTCATACCTGTGAGAGCGAGAGAGAGAGAAAGCGAAGCCTCAGAGAGGATTCGGCTCGCAGCCCCTCGAGGCCCCATCAGTAATGATGTCATGGGAAACTATTACAAAGCCCATCTTGGCTGTTTGTAAACTCTCTCCATTTCCTTGCCGAAATCTGAGGGCCACATGAAAGCCTCCGTTCCGAACTCCTGAATAAAAACACGGCCCGTCTGCGGGGAATCTACTGTAACATTAGCAGACTGGAGTAGAAAGCACCGAGTGAAAATGTACTCCAACTCGGACAAGATGTAAATCATTACTTCTCCTTTGATGTTCTTCCCGTCTCTTCCTCTCAGTCTCTGTCTCCCTCTTGTCTTCATTACTTATCATTTCTCTTGACCGTAAACACTGTGAACTGATCCCCGCCGCTATCCTGCGAGAGCACGGGGCCCCTTTCTGTGCGCTGCGGTGAAAACGGATCAACTTGGAGGAGCTGGGGACATGAAAGGAGGGAGCTAACTACAGGGGGATAAACACATTCCTCTGCAACCCGGCCTGCTACCGCCGCTGCCGCTGCCACTGCCGCCGCTGGCCGGTGGCGGTGCAGGGGAGCTCGCAGCAAGGAGCATTGTTGCCACAAAGCAAGGTGGAGGGGGGGGCGGCTGAATATCCCTGAGCTCCCTCAGATCTCACATGCAGCAAGCAGCACTTGACCTTTCCAGCACTAAAGGAATATGACAGCCGTGAAGCCGACAGAGAGAATGGGGAGAGAGGCAAAGGAGGGGAGGAGGGGGGGAAGTGAGCAAGAGACAAAAGCCACACAAAGTGCAGGCTGCCACCAAAACAGTTAGTTTGCAATCAACGTCAGTCATCCCTCCTGTCGGGACAGTTTGATTTTCACTTTTCAAATGAGGCGTTTATTTTTGGCCTGATAACAGGGCTGGCTAAATTGAAATTGGCAGCTCGACAATCTACAGATAATAGTCAACTACGCAGGAGATCATGTGAACAGCCCTTTCTTTCACTTTCCTTGAGCCCCCACCCTCTCTCTCCTGTCGAAGACGAGAAAGGAGGAAATGAGGGAGGGAGAAAGAGAGAAAAAAGGGGCTAATCTTAGTCACAATCAGAGGAGGCTGAGAAGGCAAAAAAGGAGTCTAAAAATGAAGGGAGGGAGAGAGAAAAGGGGGTGCGGGAGGGAAGAAAAAAAAAAATAGAGTAATGTCCCGGTGATCAGGAGGAGGGCTGGAGGGGCGGTGAGGTGGGGTGAGGGTGTACAGGAGAGGTGAGGATAGAAAGAGAAAAGGAGGGAATTTCTTTAATGTTTCTGGCAGCAGACCAGCTGAGGTCTCAAGGTTATCCTGGCTTTGCAAACTCCCACGGGAAAGGTGGAGTGCTGAGGGCCGAAGGAGGGGGTGAGGGCTCGAGGTGGAAGAGAGGAGGGAGAGATGGCTGCCCTTTTTCTCCAGGAGGGAGGCTAATGCTCTGGGGGAGAGTAATCCTCAGGCCCTCTTGTCTGATAAGGTTGGCCTTGGCCCAGGTAGGAGGAGAAAAATGGCTGTGGGGCCTCCCAGGGCATCCTCCCAGATAGCTGTGCCCTCTGCCGGGTTAGCACAGGAGCAAAACTCAGAGATTTGGTGAATTCTAACTCAAGCCATTAGTTGTGATTACGTTTGAGTGATAACACTGTAAGACCCGATCGATTCCCATAGTGAAACTCTTTCTTAGCAGTCTTCCCTGTGCAGAACAGCTGCTCTGGTTGTGGCAGGAGTTCACTGCCTTGCCCAAGGACACTTTAGCAGAGCAGAGCCTTGCTGACACCTCATGACAGTCTCTCCAAACAAAAGCCCTAATTACATGCTATGTGTTGAGTATGTATTTGTTGTAACTTCAGGCTTCCCTTCTTCCATTTTAGGATGTTCATTAGAACCTAGCCAGCTGATATCGGCCTCTCCCATATACATCAGCATCGGCATGTACTGTACGTTGTCCAATATGCGATGATGTGAAGACTTTTAATGCACAAAGAACTGCTTGGAGTAATTTAGAAATGGTGTGATGACACAGTTTGTCAGGCATGTGATGCACATTACCACTCCATTGTTTACAAAACTCTGTCTGTAGCACATGTAGCAGAGTTTGTATCATAGCTGAGCAGAGTCAAGCGTTGGCCTCACAGTAAGCTGCTGACTAGAGGGTGAATGCATTGCTTTTTAATATAACTCTAGCATGTATAAAGTATAGAAAGAATATTGGCAGGTAAATTCATATCAACATTTTTTTTTTTTTTTAATTTTCATCAGCATAAAAAAAGTCCTGTATTGTGCATCTTGCTGATGTTCTTTTAGCTCCTTCAACCAGTTGCCACCTTTAGTGAGATCACTGGTCAGGATTAAAAAGACTTGCAGGCAGACGCAGCAGCCACTGAAACAAGATCATCTAATCTAATTTCCTCAAACACTGCTGCTGGAATTTCAAACAACCAGTAGGGAAGACAAAACTGTTTCATCATTCCCACTACAACCCTTCACCTCTCCGCTCCCCACCAGAGTATTTAAACTTCTCACCTTTATGCAAATATGAATAAACCCTGAATTTGGCACGTTTTATCTGTGTACGATGATGGGGTGGGGGGGATCAGTGACTGCATGAGAAAGATCTGCATCAATACTCTCTGTTTGTTTACACTAAACTAGACCTATTAGAGATAATGATTCTCAGCATCGAGCTGTCAGTTTCAGGAGCCGTGTGTTTGTGTATGTGTGTGCACATGCATGCCTGCCTCTTCAAAGGCTGGCCTTCTTATCATCAGTCAACAAACGGCCTCCTCAGGAGGAAATGGGGAGGTTTCATGCACCTGTAATTCAAATGTCCCAGTGCTTGCTGAGACTTTAAAGGAGAAGCACTGGGATTCTGCCCCACATTCATGTGGACCTGATGATTAATAAATAGAAACAGAAAGGCACAGATCTGTTCAGTGGTTCAAAATTTAAGTTTAATTTTTGAGCTGCATTTTTTTTTTGTCTGTTTGTGTAAAACTTGATTCTGGCTTTCAGAGTAATCAAAAATGTCTCACACAAACACTGATCATTGTCCCAAGATCAGGCTTGTTTGACCAGCGATTCTGCTCTGACCAACCAAACACAGAGTAACCCGTATGTATTTCACTATAGGCCTTCAACCAGTTGATACACAAAATGTAAATATACGCCCAGTGAAAATCATGAACGTCTGACCCAGGTCTGACACTATCTTTCATCTCTCCTGTAGTTTGACAGTTTGAGCTCTGTACACAAATATGTCCACAGTCAGAACATCCAGTAAATGGTGGTTACAACGCATTTGCATGAGTGGCCCTCACCCCCACCCGCATCACTAAAAAGCAGCAGAAGCAGCTATATTCCCAGTTTGCTGCAGCCTCAGGCATGCTAACCAGAGACCCAGGCCAACTCGCCGGTCTTCTCCCTAACCACTTCCTCTCCACCGCTGCTGGGTTTGACTCACCGTGACCCTTGACCCTCGACGCTACACCGCCTCCCCCACACATGCAAATATGGCTGGTCTGTTCCAGGAGGCATCAGAAAGGAAAAGAGAGAGAGAAAAAAAAGGAGAGGGTCGGACGGAGGGAAAGAAGAGAGAGACGGAAGAGTGACGTGGATGGATGGAAGCTTAGGGGGCTGGTGGTGGTGGTGGTGGGAGTGGGGGGGGGGGGTGAGCAAGGGGGAGATGGAGCAAAGGAGAGAAAGAGACCCCTAAAGGAAGTGCGAGCGTCTTGGTCTCTGAAGTGGAGAAAAGTGGAGGGAGGCAGTGGCAGCCGTCTGGGGAAGCTCCGGTCTGCAGCCCAGCGCTGAGGCCTTAAAACATTTCTCTCTCTGTTTTAGCCAGCCAAAGCGGACCCCAGCGCCTGTGTCTGCGAGGCTTACAGTGACCCATGCTGATCTTTCTGTGTGTGTGAGGGAGTGTGTGCTTGTATGGGAAAAAAAGAAAGTGTGAGTACATTCACTGTACTTATTGTTTTCCTTGCTCCCAGGCTGCTCCAGGCACCTCAGTTTGTGTGTGTGTGTGTGTGTGTGTGTGTGAGGGGAGGTAAGCAATGTGTGCGGCTGTATCTGGAGAGCCTCCAAACCCCCTCATCTCCTCTCTCCTCTCTCCTCCTTCTGTTCTCTCTGCTTGGAGGATCTGTCAGTTCTCCTTCTCTCTCTTTGTCCCTGCTTTGATCCTGCTCTCCAAGCCTTGGCTGGCCTCGCTAACAGCAGCTGAGCACAGGTCCTACTCCACTCCCACTAATAACTCACATTCATGCCACACTGGGATGATGCGCGCACTCACACACAAACACTCTCGCCTGCTGCTCCACTTACTCCCCCTCTCCTCGCTAGCACACTGCAAAATCAGTAATAACTGACTCCGCTATCATTCAGCGCTTACTGTAAGTTGTCAGAGCTTATCGCTTTCACACAATCCTCTGTTTGCTGTAACCTTGCGCTCGCACTGTGAGCAACTTGGGCGATGGGTCACTCTGTTATGACTGATTGTGGGTGGTGCTCCAGCCACTAAATGCAGTAGTTTCTTGTAGATACGGTATAGTGGTTTGCACAGGCGAATGTTCGCGGATGCATTCTGCTGATTTGATAACTCTTTATCACCAAATCCAGTCATTTGAAGACTTCACAGCTGAATGATTTATGGCAGACATGTCATGGTTTGAAGGTGCATAGAGGGGCTAACTTTAATGCATTTCCTACATTTGCAAAGGCTGTTATTGAAAGATTTGCAGTCTTTGTTTTACATCCATTTGTAGTCTTCTATTATTTTTACAGGTGCATTGCTATTTCTGGAGAGCATTACCATTAATAACAGGTACTGCCCCCTGCAGTAGGCAGAAATATGTATCACGTCACACCTGTGCAGGTTTTGTGTTTGTGCAAACTTGCATACAGGACACACGTAACACAGAGACCATCCAACCAACACAGTGTATGACATCAACTTGAGATTTCCACGTATGACAGTTGGTTAAAAAAACAAAAACAAAATCAAACTCAGGGTTTACTTCCTAGCTTTTTCCAAAAGTGTCACTCCAATGTTTTGGTCTTCCAGAGGTGGTATTACAGTCTCACTCTCATCTCATCTCTATGACAACTGAGCATACTCCATCTGCTGAGGAAGGTTTAGAGCTTTGGGAGAAAAAAAAGCTAATAAATAGACAAAATGATGTAACAAAATAATGACCTTCAACAGAGAAGAACATGCCTCCTTTATGTTGGACAAGTTGAGACTGAAAATAATATTGTATGCAAATATTCGCCAATATCTGCACTCCTGCAGTCCTTCAGCTGTAACTTGTAGAGAAACAGGCCGTCTGCAACGAGCTTCTTCTCCTCTTTTTTGCAGTTTCTGAGCAGAGCTGCAAAGTTCATAGGCTGTTGACAAGCAATGACTGTGCACACATTGGCCACTCACTTTCTGAAGGAAAGAAAAAGGATTTCTGGTGACTTGTTGACCATGCTAATCACAGTGTGGACTGTTGGATAAGTCAAGTCACTCAACCACTGTGTCGCAGCCTCTTGGGAAAGCAGGCTGTATCAACACAGTGCCACCCTCAGTTTGGCAGCGGCAGCCGCATGACGCCTCAAGGCTGGCCTCGGTACAGCCTGTCTGTCTGCTTACTTCCCACTCTTCTTGCCAGCCGGTAATGCCAGGATAGGCATTTAAGCTTTAACCCTACCTTCCCACCCCCCTGAACACACACACACAGCCTCGTCACCCCTGGTTGCACCAGGAGTGCCCACTGGCAGCAGCACCGCTCACCATAATGGCTTACACATTAAAGCATGGGCAGTGAATGACAGTGAGTGTTTTGTGAGTGCAATATCTCACACTTTCACACACACACACACATACACTTTAGCCTCACAATCTCCCTGCCTAATTGCATTATTGCAGTGTGTGGAGGTCCATGGTTGAGAGGGTTCAATAAAGATATGAGTCCTGGGAAAGACTAGGAGCCGAGAGATGAAAAAAGAGGAAGAGGGACATAAAAGGAGGAGGGAGGTGAGGAGGGGTGATATAAAGAAACAGATAAAACCCAGACAGGCTTGGTGCATGAGATAGAGAAGGAGGTCACAGGTGGAGGAGAATTTGGAGAGAGAGGGCAGGGTGTCCCAAATGCACAAATGTGAAATAATCATGTGTTTGTTTGTCTGTCTACTGCCCAGACGATTGTTTTCAATCAGTCTATCTAAACTTGAGGCGATCAAAACCTCTAACAAAAGAGAGCCATGTTTCCCACAGATTTCCTGTGATAGGGAGCTGACACACAGCAACAGGTAACACTCCGGGGACCGACGGCAGCCAGGTGCGCCCGATAAGATGTTCAGGGAAAAGGGAGGGACCGACAGAGCCAAGGCTCCGTGACTCAGTTCACCGCCGCAGACCTCTTGCAACATGAGCGTGAGAAAGTCATTCAGGCGGAGAGTGTTTCAAAACCGGCATTCTGTCCGCCGACCATCAATACATTTGTTTTGGAACTCTGTCAGTGCCATTGTGCGGTGAAAAAAGAAATGAGTCAGGTGCGCAGCTCACTACAATGAGACATGCTAGTGATGTGTTTGACAGAGGCAGCATTGTTGCGCACGGAGGATATTTAGGATTACAGCTGGTGTAGGCGCATGTACAGACCAGCCTCTGCTGCTGCCAAAAGCAAAGTTTGCAGTTACACACAAGACGCGTGTGTGGCTTCACTTGTGTCTCCACATGCCAGTTCCACATTTCTAAAACCTGCATCTGAAATTAATTAATGCACTCGTGTCCCCACGCGAAAGTAAAACGCTTCGAGTCACATGCATCGATGCTTTACCCTTCAGATATCATAATTCATCTGCTGGCTGCTGCTGCTGCCTGTGATGCCATGCAGTTTGCAGACATTGTAATTTACCGCTGCATGCTGAAGTGCGGGCTTGGAGAGACCTAAAATCATCCGTGCGCGTCTCTCGTGTGCAGTTGAGGATCCGGAGCCCGGTGCGCAGCTACGCGTCGCCTATCAAACTCACCATCTTGCGGCCAGCCGCTGGCGACGCCCCGCAGATCCAGGCGGCAAGCCGGCGAGAGGAGCGCCTTCCCCTGGTCGCCTGCGCGCCACGTGTCGCGGTCTCTGCAGTAGCTGGAGGTGTGTGAGCACAGCGGAGATCCGTGCACCGAGCTCCATATGCTCAGAAATGTTTTTTTTAAAGTAACGAATTTGCTGCCAAATATTTCCATCATAATGCTTGTTAGTTGAAACCCTCCAAAATTACGCACGATTCATGTTTTGTTGGAGAAAATAAAGAATGTTCTGGCTACACCAGGGGAAAGAAACATTTTATTTCATTGTTTTCTTGTACAAACAGTGATATTAATAAACATGAAGTGGTTAGCAGTTTGAGAGTCAGGCAGAACTCTTTGTTTGTGGTAACTCACTTTGTTATTCTCTGGAAAATAGCGAACACGGTGATAACAGAGGAAACATATGTGATCATCACTTCAAGGACTCTTCAAACCTTAAATGCCCATAAGACCATTGTAGTCTATTACGCAGAGCGCAAGTTTATAAACTTCCCTGTTTGTGCCCGCAGTTGCACAACCTGACAGAAAACGTGGAGGTGCTGCCCTTCAATAAACTTCTAAGACGTAATTGCGGGCACTGGTTCTCCCTGTTCATGCTCGTCTGCTCTTGCGTCGCTGTCTAACTGCAATAAAGATAAGGAAATGAAATTATGACCTGGAATCTAAAAAAAAAGAAAGAGAAAAAAAAGCCTTGAACGCTGTGGGGCGGCCACAGGCGGGAAGGAGGAGGAAAAAAGGAGGAGGAGGAGGAGGCATCGGTGTGATCGTATGAGCTCTCCAGGCTCAGAAATATCTCTGCTCTGGCTCACATTCCGATAAGGGAGTCCGATCCAGCTCTCTCTGTAGGCGTGGTTTTCCCAGGCTTTTAAAACAGCAGCTGCTATTTACCTTCCCCTCTAATGTAAACCACCGCCGCCGCCGCCACATACCCTCCCCTCAGCGCAACCCTCCCCTCCACACATCCACCCTCCTTCCCTGGCCCGGCGGCCCCCCGGCAGCCCGGCGGCCAAACCTCCAACCACCGCGCTCATAAAACATCCTGGCACGTGCTCCACATTCACAACACCGACAGATGATTAAGTGCCAAAATTTGTACCACAGAGTTGGGGACGACGGTAACGTGGAAACGGAGTGTGCGCGTTTAAAGGGTTTTTTTTCAGTTTCTCAGGGTTCAGCCAGATGAGCTGAGGATAAAATGATTTTGATGTACTTTGTGTATGTGAGAGGGTGGTAGTTGTCATGAGTTTTCATCCCAGTTGCGTCTTTCACAGATGTCATAACTACCTAAGTTTGCTTGAAAACAAAACAGAAGCGCTCCCTCCTTCGCCTCCATGGCACATGACTGAAACTCAGACTGCCAAGCACTTCCCGGCAAACTGTAGAAAATTGTTTCACAGCTTTACCTTCTTTTGCCAATAAACGTGGAGCACCCACAATAGCGAGAAAGCAATGACACCCCGTGGGAATATGGGAAGTTTGTTGATATTGTATGCGTGTGGTGCAGATGTGGATTAGTAGGATTTTTACGCACCGATCGTACACAGTATTTTATTATTATTTTATTGTTCTTTCTGCTGTTATCTCCTTGCTGCTAGATAAGGAGTCCCTGTGCCCGCTCCTGGTGGCGGTGCCCAGTCAGCGGCTCCACTGTTAATATGTAAACGCTACGATGATTGAAGACTGAAGGCAGTTTCCCCGGCTGTGCCCTGAACCCGGGCCGCGCGCCATTGGCCGCCAGCTCCAGCGGCCAAACAACCAATGGGAGGGCGCCGACCACGAGCCGTCCTCCCTCGGGCCGCGTGTCCCTCGCCCTGATTGGTGGAAAGTTACTGTGGGAAAGAAAGTTTGGGAAGTTTCACACGAGCCGTTCGCGTGCAGTGCGAGATATAAATACAAGCCACACGCGGAGAGCCCAACAGAGAGACTGCATCCGCTGCTGGTCGCCGCCGCGCATCGCTCGAACGGATTTAAAACTTGATACCTATCTCAGGATTTTGTGTGTGTGTGTTTTTGAGGGAGAAGGGACTTTTGAATATCACAAGCTGATATATTCATCTCCCTCCCTTTTCCTACATCCGTGGACCGTAATTTGCTGTGGTTTTGTGGGATATTTCTAATAAGAAAAGATGCCTGCCGATATGATGGAAAAAACCTCCTCCTCTCCGGTTGCTGCAACCCCGGCAAGCATGAACACAACTCCCGATAAACCCAAGACAGCCTCCGAGCACAGAAAGGTTGGTACTGATCTTATATTAAAAAACACGCACAGCTCACTGTCATCTAAAAACAATACACCTTCAACATTTCGGACACAATTTGCGCAAGCTCCTTATCCAAAGCGACGATTTTTTTTCTTCTTTTTTTTAGCTTTTACGCACGAAACAAGAGCGAATTTTAACAGTTTGTCGTTTTGTTTTCACCTATAGTCATCGAAACCAATTATGGAAAAGAGGAGAAGAGCCAGAATCAACGAGAGCTTGGGGCAGCTGAAAACTCTCATCCTGGATGCTCTCAAAAAAGATGTAAGTATTCGGTCGTCATCCTGCGTAAAAGAAGATTTCAATAGTACGCGTGTTAAACGGTCATAAAGTGAGGCGTGATCCTAACCATGCGTGTTTTCCGTCCGCTCAGAGCTCCAGACACTCCAAGCTGGAGAAGGCGGACATCCTGGAGATGACGGTGAAGCATCTCCGGAACCTCCAGAGGGCTCAAATGACCGGTAAGTCGCGTTTCCCGGACACATGTGTCTCCAAACTGTGCGTTTTATATCCAACTCTGCTCTGGTCTTGCGAGCCTTCCATCAAGCCCCTGTCTTACCGTTTACACATTTAACAGATATAACCTGCTGAGACGTGCACCTGACTTAAATATACCTTTGCGTTTTCTCTGCAGCTGCCCTGAACACCGACCCCACCGTCTTGGGAAAATATCGCGCCGGATTCAGCGAATGCATGAATGAAGTCACTCGGTTCCTTTCCACCTGCGAGGGTGTCAACACCGAAGTCAGAACGCGGCTCCTCGGCCACTTGGCCAACTGCATGACCCAGATCAACGCCATGAACTATCCCAGCCAGCATCAGCACCAACATCAGCTCCCTTCCACCGCCGGGCCAACGCACCCCTCCTTCGGTCAGTCCATGGTGCAGATCCCCAACTCGTCCCCGCAGGTCCTGCCCATGAACCCGGTGTCCTGTAAAGGAGGCTCCTCACCGGCCAGTTTACCTTCAGACGCCACCAAAGTGTACGGCGGTTTCCAAATCGTGCCTGCCACAGACGGACAGTTTGCTTTCCTCATACCCAATGCGGCGTTTGCGCCAAACGGCCCCGTTATTCCCGTGTACGCCAACAACGTCAGCACGCCGGTGCCTGTTCCGGCCGCTGTTTCCCCCGGAGCCCCGTCAGGCAACACGGATTCAGTGTGGCGACCGTGGTGAAAAGGGGGAAAAACAAGGAGTGGAGAAGGACCACAGAGACTTTAAAATGACACTTAACTAGTTCTCTCTTTGTTCAATGTTAGAAAGTTGTTTTGAAGCAGTTTTTTTTTTCTTGTAAAATGGAAAGAGTATGCACTATATTTGTACAGCTAACAAGGGAGTAAAGTTCATATTGAAATGGGATTTGTATTGTGGAAGTCCGTTCACTGCGTTTTTTTTATATATTTGAGTTGTCTTTTTTTACTGTGTGATGCCAAAGATATGTTCAATGCTCTTATGCTGTTCTTCGTTTTGGAAGACAAATAAATTTGTAAAGATATTAAAAACATGCACCGGTTCCTGCGTTGTTTGTTGGGAAAACTAAACCTGATCTTCTTGTTCATGCAGTGACTGGAAATGTTACCTGCATGTTTTTGTAGGTTATTTTGATGCGAGTCAGCGACCTATAGTTTATGTGTGTAAAAGCCAAACCAAGGTATGGGACGACTACAGAAACTTCATTTCTGTGTTTTAGAATTGAAGCATCTGTAGGGTTTCATGTGACAAATACTTTCCAGTGAGTGTGCTGTTTACACATACAATCAGAAAGTGTTTTAAACCTGCTTTTTGGGTTGATGTGAAATGTTGTAACCCACACTCATTTAGCCAAGAGCTCCATAATGACAAGTTGTTGAAAGAAAACAGTGCTGGGTGAGAATGCCTGTCCTCTGACCAGTGATGTTCAATCTGTGCAAAACACCAGCGTGCTTTTTATTAGGAAGCATGAGATGTATATTCTGCTCAAGTGTTGGAGCAAAACTTTAAGTTACACTGGACTAGACTTTCAGTAATCTGTTGGCTGCTTGTAATTCTGTTATCTTTATGAGTGAATAAAGCAGGACACAGCGGTGCTGTAATTAATCACACACAGGAGCAGGGTTATCTGTTAGCAGTGCTTCTCTCTGGTAGTCCAGCTGTTTGGCCTCTTCATGTGGAAACTTTGGAGCTTTACAGAGGTCACTTACGCCATCTAGCAGCGGAGAAGTACATTGCAATCTGATTGGTATTTTGCAGATCAATGGAGTGGAGCCTGAATGGCTGCTGGCTGGTTGTCACTTAATGAAACTGTGTGCAGCCTCTGTGGAGTTTCACAGATAGTTAAGGAAACAGGAAAATTGGCTGATTATTTGTGAGTAAGTCTAGACACCGGAGCTTTTTGTGTTGGCTTAACTTGAAAGAACAAGTCACTGCAGGGATTGATCCAATCTTGTGTTGTTTGAAATAAATCTTTTCTTTGGATGTTTTGATGTACTTTAATGTAATATAAAGCTAAATAGCCACTTGTCATTGCAAAAGAAAGCGCTCAAATGTTTTTGAGAAGGAGATCACCTATAAAACTAACAGCCAATGAACAATTTAAAGTGATCGAGCCCCTAAAAGAAAAATAAAAAAAATCATCATCACGAGGATTTCCGCTGTTCAGCCAGCTTTCACATCAGCAGTGGCATTAATCTCCTGACAGTATGGAACAGAGAGGAGCCTCGGGCTGCGTCTTTAATCAGAGCTGAGGGAGTTCCTTGATGCCAGTGGGGCTGACAGCAGAAGGACATGTTAAACACATCGCCACAGAGCCATGTGGTAGCGCTCTGCTCTGCCCAGGTGTGTATGCCCCCTCCAGCTATCCGAGTGTGGCCCTCCTTTGAAGGGGGTGTGTGTGGGGGGGAGGAGGGGGTGCAGGTGTTTGCAATTATCAGTGCGCTAAGAGGCACAAAGTGTGGATAAGTGCCATCATTTTGAATTTCCATCACACCTTTTTACAGGGGGCCATGCATCCCTGTTTGATTTAAGCCATGTGTGCGCTCGTGCCTGTGCGTGCATACGTTTGCTGGTGGTGTGTGTGTGTTTATGGAGGTTGCTGGGTGAGGACATGCCTGGCCAAAGGGCACAACGGGTGAGGTAGTGGGGAGTTAAACCGAGGAAGAGGGGGGGCGGTTCAAGGAAAGGCCTGCCACACACGGTAACAGTCGGCCTCCTGTGAGCCGCAGCTTCGCCGCGCACACAGAACGTTCCCACAGCATTCCAGCTGCGCTCGCACCGATGTCGAGCTTCCTGCCCCGAGCCCCGGGGCCACAGCTGGACACGGGACGTCTGGGAGGCACGTGGTGTGACCCGGACAACACCCAGCTGCTGAGCCCTCCCACCCTGCCTCACCGCCTCCCCTTTCCTCCCCCACCCGCCAACATCTTCAGTGGTCTCTTCCCCTCTGGAGAACAGCTTTACAAGCCTCTCCAATTACCCAGTGCAGTGGCCGAGCTGCCGGAGTGACCGCACACATGTCACAACACGACCGGGGGGTTAGCTGCCATGCGTGTCCATTAACTTTTCCCACACTCCGCGTGCATGCAGGGAGCGAAGCGAGGGGGAAAAAAAGCCCCTCTGCTTCCTCCTTGGCTCCCTAAGTGCTACCATATGGTCCACTCTGCCTCTCTCTCTCACAGCTCCTCTGTCTCTCTCTCCCTCGCTCTCCTGGCCCATCACTGGGACTGTCTTTGATTGCAGCCCAGACAAGCAAGAGCTTTATGATTTAAGCCCAGGGCTTGCTGTACCAAGCCCTGGACTCATTTTGAAGCCAAACTCCTCTCCCTCCACTCCCCCCTCCATCCCCTTGCACACCCTCCCCTCCTACTCCTCCTCCTCCTCTCCCCTCCTGCAGTTGCAGGGGAAGGCTGTTTTCTGGCAGGAAATGAATAGCTCCCAGATGAGCGCAGGAACCTGAGAGGTCGTGAGAAAGAGGCGAACCCCCCTCCGCAGGCCCGGCTTGCTGCCAGCCGCCAGGGGAATGTGGGAGAGCGCCTCTCTGACACACGCATCAACCCCTCTGCCCTCCACCACACCGCCTGACTGACTGACTGCCTGCCTCGGCGCTGGGCCCTGAGCCTGAAAATAGACTGATAGACAGGGCAACCGCCACCGAGCCAGGCAGCACGGCTCGTCAGCCAGCCGGCAGAGCAGGGAAAGGGAAAGCTGTGGGAGGGGAGAGAGAGAGAGAGAGAGAGAGAGAGAAAGAGAAGTGTTGGATTTGTGTGGGCGGAAGTGGATCAGTGTGTGTGTGCAGTCTGCATCCTGACCCAACCGTGCTTTGCAATGGAAAGTTAGATTTGTTATTTAAGTTTACTTAAGATGCATTTATATGACCCCGACTGGGTATTTGCGCAGATTTAGACAGACACACATGCGCACACTCGCTCACACGCGCTCCTCCCTGCGTCCCAGAGGCTTACACTCATTCCAGAGCAGACACTCACTCAGACAGGTGTTCCTTGTCAGGAGCAGAGGGTTTTCCCTTCGGTTCCCTGTGTGCTGAACTAACATTTATTCCTCCTGAGGTTGACACTGTTATGGTTGGACATAGTCAAAAGTTTAACTACAGCTGTCCAGGCGTATTTTAGGATCTTTTTTAATCATTGTTCTGTATCAGCGTGACATGCTGAGATCAACTAATTACTGAGTGAAGGTCAGTCATTTTATCTGCCAAGTGCAACAAATGCACAGGATCATGTGTACTGGCTCAGGAGTATAACAGCTTATGCAGTGTAGTGGTTCCCAATATTTCTGGCTTAAAATGGAGCAGTGTGTGTACAACTGATCCCTCATCACCGCTTATGGCCCCAGTTCAGATATGACTTCTGAGCAGACTGACCAAAAAGTGATTTCTGCTTCTCTGATTGTTTCACTGGAAGGATTGGAGCTCTGAAATAATCCAGTTTTTACAGAAGTTAAAGCTGAAGTTAAGAAAAAGTCCGAAAAAATGAAGCAGTGCGTGTACATCTGATCCCTCATCACCGGTTATGGCCCGATTTCAGATATCAATTGTGAGCAGATCAACCAAAAAGTTTGATTTTTTGCTTCTCTGATTGTTTCCTTGGAACGATCGGAGTACTGAGACAATCCAGTGTGTCACAGGATTTAAAGATGAAGTCAATGAAAAAGTAATTTTGTGGAAGCAGAATAAGCGGTAGATGGAGATCTGGGATGCAGAGTCACATTCTGTTGTTAATTCATGATGGCATACAGGAGACAGTGAGATTGAGAAAGTAGTGTAACACATAAAAGACGCAGCAAACTGTCCATCCATCCATCCATCCATCATCTATACACCACTTAATCCTCACTAGGGTCGCAGGAGGCTGGAGCCTATCCCAGCGAGACAGACAACCAAGCACCTCACATTCACACCTACGGACAATTTAGAATCACCAATTAGCCTCAGCATGATTTTGGACTGTGGGAGGAAGCTGGAGAACCTGGAGAGAACCCACGCTGCACGGGGACAACATGCAAACTCCACACAGAAAGATCCTGTGGACTTTCTAGCTGCAAGGTGACGGTGCTAACCACCGAGCCACCATGCAGCCCCGTCACAACCCGGCACATTTAATCTTTATGTGCATTCATATGTAGCGGTGCCGGTGTAAGATGACAGAAGCAAGACATTATAAAGTAGTTGGATTGTGTAAAACTTAATTTCATAGTTTGATTCATCTTTCATAACGATCGTGAACATAAGGAAGGACTTGCTAAAATAGAAACGTCTACTTTCCCATATGGCTAATTAGCAGCATGTACTACACAGCTCACATTTGTCACTCATCTATAAAGGCCGCCCTCGTCTCAGACAGAGCTAGAGCTTGAAATAACTTGTAGTTGCTACAAAAGGGCATCCAGATCTCATGGACTTGATCTTCCCTCCCCTACTATTAGCGCATTACTCATTGGTGTTGTTGTGTCCTCTCTTAGCAGCGTACCTAGTGACGCGGGACATACTCCACACAGTAAACCCCCTTCATGCTTCCATTTCCCAGGCTCTCCATTGTTCTCTGTCATACTCTCTCTTTGTGTCTTACACCCTCAGTTTGTGCTGGGCTCCTATGGTAACCTGTGGACCCAGTAAACAGGACAAGCTGTCTACACACAAATCTCAGTAGTGTGTGTGCCCACTTTCCTTGGCTCACCCTGCATGGCAACAAAAACCCCACCAGAGGCTCCCACCACCAGTCCATTCAAATGTCAGCCACCTTGTTTGAAGTCGCAGACTGCTATGTAAATCCACGATGTTTCTCACCAGCCCAGCCTCTCACACGCACTCAAAAACAAGAACTCCAGCAAAGGTGGTCCTGTGATGCTGAATGATTGTTTCTTTTGTCGTCTCCAGCCTTTAGAAGTAGTCTCTCTCTCTTTTTTTTTTTCCTCCATCCCCATAGCCTACCCTCCCGGTTTTGGTTCGTAAACATGTTGTTGATCGTTTTTTTTGTTTTTTTTTTGGTGGATGGTTTCAGGGCATGTTGACTTGAGGAGAGCAGGACATGGCAACCATACGCAGCTGTCATTTACAGAGTTGGCACATCCTCTAACTCTGGGTGGTGACAGTGATGACCCCATCACACTGCGCCTTTGTGTGACCTGTCCTCCAGCTACTCTGGAACCCAAGGCCAATTGAGTGGGAGGGTTTCTCCCCCTCAGAGACCATCACAACAAACAAATAGACCAGGCAAACAAGTTCCCACCACACTAGCATCCAAACAACTGCCAACGGTGACAGTTTGGTTGGTTTTGATACCGCACAAAGAAGTTCTTCATGAAGCACTTCTGAGCCTCCCTTTCATCCTTCACATCCAAGTTTCCCAACCTAGGAGGTCACGCCCCTCAGATTTGTTCCCAGAAAAAAAAGAAAACAGGAAATTCTAATGAAAAAGAAATTATTATAATAAACAATAACATGATCAGAAATGTGTAAAATCTAAGTACATAAACTGCACGTTGCTTTTCTTGGGAGTTGTTTAGTCTGAGCTCAGATTTTCTAACGTTAGCGGAGCCTTGTGTGCTGTTTTACGGATGTCCTTTCAACGTGTTATTTCACACTATTTTGGCTCTTTGCAGTCCTTCAAATATATTTTTACATTCACTGCATGTTCCTTTAAAAGCAGCTCTGAGTAACCTATATTAAATAAGTGAATAAACATATCGATTACATGTTTTTCCCCAGTAGCAAAAAGTTAGGTAGTCTGTAGCTGTAGCAGGTCAGATGGCCTCATAATGATTCTGGTTAAGTATCTCACAAATGTTAGTGTTTTTTTCTCTGTAGACAGTGTTGTTTTAGGTTACCCAACAAGCTTTTAAATGGTTTATATAGCTTGAGAAATGGGATGATTTGAGGACTGTTTCCCTCCAGGAATAAGAGAAAAATGAATAAACATATTTGAAGGTTTTCGCTGCAGTGACCAGCGTGGAAGGATGCTCGGCTTTCCTGCCTCCACGAGAAAGTCAGAGGTCAAGTTGACAGTGTCACTCTATACCACGATGATTTCTTCCTTGTGCATGCAGTGCATAACACTATGCAGCCTGACTCTAGTTAAATTCCCATATGTGTGTTTTCATATGGCAGGATCTTGAAATGATTTACTTGTGCCATATTTTGTGCTGCAGCAGTGTGTGTGAGGTTACAGCAGGTACCGGCTCACGTGGAGCACGCCTACTGTCTGTATTCAGATATGTGTGAGCTTGCTTGCGTTGCACAACCGCTGCTTGCGCGCTACATCAATGTTATTGTGTTAGGGTTTTGCGTCTCCTCTCACATGCAAGCGAGGCTGAGATCAATTAACGTGGCCCAGGGAGACTTGTGAAGTGCAGCAGGAGAGCGGAGCACACCCCTCACACACTCGACTTGCATGCTGTTTGGCGGCATGATCTACGAGCTCTGCCCTCGCGTGGCTGGTTTTATTTTCCTGCTTTTAACAGCTCCTCCACGGAGGCTTGGGCCCCTCTGAGATGAAGGGGAAAAGAGAAACCAGATTTTTTGACCCTTGAATACATCAAACAGCTCCGGATGTCCAGCTCCTTTTTCCCTCCGATGGAGCTGGGATGGAGTCAGAGAGTTTGATGTCAGTAAATCAACACACCGAATGTTGTTGCCGTAAAGTCATGATGACGGTGTTAATGATGTAACGTTAACGTCGGGGCCACACACGCAGGAGATACGGGGGGGAGGTGTCGGCACACAAACTGATGGATTAAGTCTCGACTGTGCAAACAGTTGTGTTTGTGTTCTTTGATTTAATGGCTCACACTTCAGCTTGGGAAATGACGGTAATGTGTTCAGAAAGAGGAAACTCCTCCACTAATGAAGAATCCTGCAGAGAAACGCGCTCTGATGTGTTTGACTTTTGGGTGTGTGCTGCTTTGTGGGCTTTTTAGCCTGCTGTGTTTCCATACATACTTGTTTGACATCGTTGTCATCACTTTCATCGTCATATTCTGCTACTTTCAGCTTCCACCTCCGTGTGGATGTTATATGAAGTCAGCACTCACTCTATGTAACATTGTTTCTGAAACTTGTTGAATTAATATCTCAACATAGCAATGGTAATTTAATATAAAACTAAATGTCAAAAAGTAATGATTTAATGTGAGAAACACATACCTGTATGCATACATGCGTACACGAGATGTGCTGGCACAGTTCAGACGCACATGGTTTAAATTTAGATTTGTTCTAATGCATGTCATCATAAACACAGAATAACATAAACATATGATCAGATCATTTCAAAAATCTCCACCACAAAGTTTAAATGTGAAGATGGATTTCTGTACCTGAAATTGTCATAATTCTCAATCATTGTTGTTGTGTTGGGCTGCAAGGTGGATCGGTGGTTAGCACTGTTGCCTCGCAGCAAGAAGGTCGCCGGTTCGCATCCCAGTGAGGACACCCGGGATCTCTCTGCGTGGAGTTTCTATGTTCTCCCCGTGCAGCGTGGGTTCTCTCTGGGTTCTCCGTCTTCCTCCCACAATTCTAAATTGCCTTCGCCCTGAGTTAGCTGGGATAGACTCCAGCCCCCCGCGACCCTAGTGAGGATTAAGCGGTGATAATGGATGGATGGATGTTGCTGTGTTCTTTCTAATAAAAACACAGCATTTTTCTTCTTTTTTTTTCACCTAGTAGAGTCGTCCACACATACATCCACAAGTGTAAGCAATAAAAATACAGACTTTTTAAATCCAAAATTATTGTGTATAAGATAAGATCATTCTTTATTCTTAAAATAAGATAATTCTTTATTGATCCCCATAGTGGAAATTTGGGATAATTTTAAAATATACTTTTTCAAAAGGTTTGCATTCTTAATTCCAGGTGTGTCAAGGAGTAATATAAATATATACATATATACTGCATATATGTATAATCAGTAATATCTGATAATATAGGAAAGCACATTAACAGTTTATTCAGATTTTTTATTTTTTTTTTAAATAAGAAGACAAACTGTGAATAATGGCGATGGCGTTCCCCATTTTTCACACTTTGCCACCTTTTGGATATGAGTTAACAGTGTGTGTGGGCTGTCCGACAGTTGTTTAACATTTGTGCTCGTGAAATTTTGTTGTGTTGTTTTGCGTACAGTGTACATCCATATGAGCAGCTGTGGTGACAAACAGGAAAGAGGGACAGAAAACTGATTGGACTGAAAATGCACCAACTTTTTATTGACTGGCTCCTCAGTTCCACTCAAACATCCGCCTGGTCTCGACTTCTCCTTTGTTTTCCTGTGTTGGCTATAGTTTGGTTTTCTGCTTGCCGTCCCCCCGCCCCCCCTGCACTTTTTCACCATTGAAATATGTTGCATCATGTCAGTATTCAGACACATGAAATGGCATTATCCCACCTCCCTCCACTCTGTCCATGCAAAAGCAGCCTAAACTGTGACGTGGACCAGCAGTTAATCCTCTTTCCCTTTTTGGAGCCAGTGGCGGGAACGGCAGAGGAGCTGGCCACAGAGATACGACCGCGAGACGCTGTAGACACAAAGCGAGCTGTGTGTGTGTGAGGGTCTGCACAATAAAAGAGTTTGTCCATGTCATTTAGAGAGTGCGAGGGTATGATGGTGAGTGTGTTTGAGTGTCTTTGCTTGTTTATCTGCCTTCCAAATACGTTGACAAAAGCCCGAGTGTGGGTTTATACCAGACTGAAGGTGTTTTTCCTGTGCGTGTGTGCGCTCCATGCCTCCCACCTCATCTGTCAGGGTAACTTCACCTTTGTGGAGCGTGTTCTGCAACACTCCCACAACACCCTGTTATCTTAGCTTCGGTTTGCATCATGAATGAGACAAACGCCCGGGTGCGCGGTCGTGTTTGCGTGCGCTAAGTTGGGGTCCTGGCAGGTTTGTCATGCCGTCTGGACCTGCAAACCCTGCTTTTCCTGGGAAATTTGTCCGATGTGATTATCCCGGAAGCTGTTATGTAGCCGCCTAGTGTGGGACGAGGCACTAAGACCTCAGAAGAATAAGTGGCATGTTTCTGACGGTATTGTGTTGCGTGGTCAACTGTGGGAAGCGTTGGGTTCTTTGTTTTTCCTCAGTTGCAGCAGCTGTAAGTGAAGCTGCAGTGTAGCGGCTCTGAAGATAAGTCGGTGAATGAAAAAGATGACTGACTGAGGAAGACAACAAGGCAGCTATACACTGCGGCAGAGCTTGTCTGTGTAACTTTACATCCACTGCCAAAGTTCGGTTCAATACAGGATGTAGCGTGTCTGGTAATTCTTGATATGTTTAACTGTAGTTACATAGTGCTTACCACCTTGTTGGCTACACCTTAATCACACATGAAGCATAGATTATTTCCAGTACGACTAGATATCTCTATCTTTTACCATTTTCAAGTCGCCACATGCAGATATTGAAGAAATAAATCATTTTTAATACAGTGACATTAGACATTAACGATCACTGTCCTCAGCTTTGCAGAGTTTTGCAATATCAATACCCTGCTCTTGTAAAGTTAAGCTGCTGAATAGTTAAAGTAAAACTCCACCAAACATCTTATGTTTTGGGTTTGACACATTTGCCCCCATTAGCTGTGGATGGAGGCGGTTTAGTTTCCTTTTTTAGTTTGCTAGTTAAATGGCGGAAAGAAGTTTCCAGGGCAGGAAAAAAAGTAGAGAAAACAACTTCTTTTTAGACTCCGGGGTCAGTGTGCTCCAGACACTCGTATCTTTACCAACATATGGATAAATAGTAGTTTGACTGCTTTAGCATGAAGATGGACACTGATTATGTTGTTGGAGTTTCTATAAATGTTTAGTGCAGCCCTGCTTATAAAACTTGTCCTGTCTTTTATTAGGACAGAAGATTTTTTCATTCTTCCTACTATTAAATGTACTTTCTGCAGGTGTTGCAACCTCTAAATTAAAGGTTCCAGTAGGGTCAGGTGTTGTCTTGTGGATATTTGGCAGCATTTACAGTCTAAAACCTGAAAAAGACAGACAGGAATCAGCGCTCCTAAAGGCACTGAAATAAAATAATTGGCTTTGCTTTGATATAAACCTGAAAACAATTGTGACAGTGAAATATTTCAATGCTATAATTTTACAAACTCTGCAATATCCACTTCTTTCAACTTTGTATTTACGAATGAAAATTGCATATTCAGCCACAATAAACGTGTGAGTATGAATAGAGCATTATGAAGACGCTTCTGAAAAAATTAGTTTTCCTTTCTAGCATTTTCTACGGTGCTATATTTAGCAGCTGATCCGGGGTTTGAGTCTCACAGCTGCTTCAATGCAACCAGAAAGAGATGTTTAACCGCTCTCGCTTTAGTTTGTCCTGTGCTTAATTGGTCCCTTATGGTCTGCTGCCGTCTTTCTTAGAAAAGACATATTGTCTATCGACCCAAGCTGAAACCTTTACAGCCTTCATTATTACTCTGTCTCGGAGAACACTGAGCAGTCGAGCTGTCATAGATTGCACAATTAGATAATTTGATGATGTACTAATCCAACCCTGGCATGTCCACTTCCTTCTTAACTCAGCCAGCAGACATTAGTGTGATTAGCATGTGGCATCTTGGGCTGACAATTTGTTCTGAAGACCACAAAATTTCTCCCCGTCTCTCCCACACACACCTACTCGGAGTTTCCCACGTGCTGCACAGATCCAGCCACCGGTTGCTCAACGCTCTCTCTTTCCTCCTGAAGCGCCGGCTGCATGCGACCCTCCACAGACGATATCAGGGTAATTGACAGTGACTGGAAATATGCAGCATCATTGAGCCCCGACCCGTGTGACTAACAGGGTTAGGGCCTCCCCCCCTTTGAGACCGACCCCTCCTACGAAGCCATCAGTGATATTCAATTTGTGTTAAAGCTCCCTTTGAGGGGCCCCCAGGGGCCCGATTTGATTAACATATTTTATGGAGAGCCCTTGGATGTAGCTGGGAGTGCTTCGGGCCCTGTATTAATAATAGTCAGAGCCCATTATGGCTGACTCTGTGACGACAGTGACAGTGAGGCCTGACAGTGGTCTGTGAACGCCTCTGTAGCGCGGCAGAGAAGTGACTGGTGTTCAATGGGACGGAGATTCCTGATTTTTGCGAGGCCTCGGTGTGATTGTGCACTTTCATTGACGGCCTCGGCCATGCTAACTTGAGGCTAATCAGAAGTGATTCATGTAAGCGAGCCACAATGAAGCAGTGGATTGAATTTGTTTCATCTACGGTTCTCTCCATCACTTATCAGCGGAATGAACCGCCCTGCAAATAAATGGAGGGTAAACAATAGACAGTGTTTGTAAGGGCACTTTTCCCACAGTCCTATCTGTCATGAAAATGGACACACACTGACACAGGGACAAAGCGACAGACAGACGCACACTCGAGCCCGACTTCCGAGATTGTCTACAGTAAGGACATTCCTGCGCTCCACACGCCTCGATCATTGTCTGCCGCAGCCGTGCAGCAAACAAAAGAGGCGTCCTTTCTGCCTCCTCTGCCTCAATGCCACCGAGCAGTAAAATGTAACCATGTTTCCTCATAAATGAGACTCCTCTCCCCTCAGTTTTTATAGCCGGTTGATGGAATCTATATGTATGAGGAGCCCTTTTCACTGTCTCCTGTTAAACCCCTCGAAGTTCTTCAATAAATGCTTCCATGACTCAGTTTATTTCAATGGGCTGACACAAAGGAGAGTCCCCTGTAAATCAGTGCTTTTGTTTAAAAAAGGAAAAAAACAACTCTCCAATATCATTCAGCAGCAGCGACTCTTGTGATACTTGCGCTGAAACTGTAAGACCTATAGAAAGCTACAAGATAACCCCTTTTCACTGTGTTTTTAATTTCCCTCAAACGAAGACAGACACATAAGAAGCCTCTGAAAGGAGGCCGTATAGGTTCTCATATAAGGGGCAGTGAGGGAGAAATTGGCAAAAGCTTAAGTTTCGCCCTGGGCCTATAATGGTTTGAAAGAATGTAAAGCCCATGACAAAAGCGACTACGAGGAGAAACAGAGAACAGGTGGTCATCGTTGCATCTCCCGGCCTCGAGCCCACAGACACAAAATCGGCCGAGGGGGTTTAGATTTCAGTGATAAAGACCCCGAGGTTTGTTTGCTCTTTATGTCTGCAGAGATGTGTGAAAAGATGCC
Organism: Stegastes partitus; assembly: GCF_000690725.1. Classification (NCBI taxonomy): domain Eukaryota; kingdom Metazoa; phylum Chordata; class Actinopteri; family Pomacentridae; genus Stegastes; species Stegastes partitus. Next base: position 312,220 of record NW_007578238.1, read on the forward strand.
GGACCTCTAACCTCCTCTCAAAGTCCTCCCACTGGCCTTGGGGGCTCAGAATGAGAGGTTACAGATTCCAGCGTGCAGGAAATCATCCGTTGGCGCTTATTTGGGAAGGACAGATTGGACATGTGGGTGGACGAGGCCTTGACTTCTGTTCTGTGGTGTTTCTGGAGAGCTTAAGGCTGTGCTCGGGAGGAGATGAATAAACAATCGAGGCCAGTGGTGTGGAGTCGAAGCGGAGGCAAAAGATGCGATTAAATGAAACTTTATCTTAATCATCGGCACGGAAGAGTAATTCTGTGACCGAGCAGTACGATGTGCGAGCGGAGGCTGCTGTTGCGTGTGCTGCAGAATTAGAGGACGGTGGGCACACGGAGAATATTTCTGACAGACAGTATGGACACTTGAGATATGGCAAAATCACCGCCTAATGCAGATTCCCATCTCAAACAGTCCGATGAATCACTTGGTTGTGTTTGTAATTTTTCTGAAATGCATGAAGAAGCTGAATGGAGGAGTGATTACAGTCTAATACCTGCATGTGCAGGCTGAGACGAGCTGGCGGCCCGGGGCGGGGGGGTTATAGGGTGTTTAACTAACTGCGTGTGCGTGTGTTTGACTTTCAGTATGTTTGTGTGTGTAACCATGTGTGTCCTCTCCTTATCTACTCCCATCTGTGTGTGTGTGTGTGTGTGTGTGTGTGTGCGAGTGCATGATGCGTGTGGTTTAGGGTTGTTGTAACCATAGGAGCGTGATGACAGACGCGCAGAGGGGAGGGCAGGCTGGGTAATCGGGCAGCAGGCAGACCTTCAGGTGTGTGATAAAGTCGAGGTGGGGTGGAGAGGATGCGGCAGAGCATATGTGAATTTTATGGTTTTGTGTGTGTGTGTGTGTGTGTAGGTGTGTGTGTGTGTGTAGGTGTGTGTGTGTGTAGTCGAGTTCTGCTTGGGTGAGCTTGAAGAATGCCCATGTGGATCCTGGCAGGGAAAGAAGGAGCTCCTTTCATCACGTGTAGCTCAATGCCGCCCCCAAACCCCACCCCAATTTTTCCTGCTCCATCTCATCCACTGACCCGGCAACCCCTCCTCCCCCCCTCGTCTTTTTTTTTTTCTTTCTCCTGCGCACTTCCTTCCTATAAAACATTTTTAAAAAGAAATTGAACGCATGCTTTCCAGTTCATTCACAGTGTGCCTCATCCTCCTTTTTTTCCCTTCTACCTCCTCTTCCCTCCCTCCCTCCCTCCCTCTGTAGCGTGGGAGCTGTCAGTGGCGTTTGCTCTGACACACACTCAGAGCTCCGGCAGCGAGCAGGTCCCTCCGCTTTAAAGGGCAGCAGCTAATTAGCTATAATGGCTTCCATTTTGTCCTGGCCTTGCGTCATGCCTTTGATGCCGTGATTGGGAGCGCCCAGGGGGGAATACCAGACAATTTTCCATGTCTGATTTGTTTGAAGGGGGGAGGTGGGTGTGATAACAATGATGTCAGGGCAAAAGAGAAGCCATGTTTTGCCACTTAGTGAAATGGACTTTGTCCTTATATCCTTGAAGGAGCCTTGGTAATTACTTCTCATGCAGCGATGGGGGGTTGTTTCCATTTCTGCTGTATATGAGTTTGGTGAAACTATGTGAGGCTGAAGATACAAGAAGGAATGTGGTTTACATATGATGTCGGCTTTTCTTTTATTACACACATTTTGCTGCTGTGATCTGATTTTTATACCTCTGTGTCGGCCATGGCCAGGACGTTATGTTTTTCAGGTTTTCTGTCCCATTCATATGAATGCGATATTTTGTAGGAATTTCTTCAAATTTGGCCCAAACTACTGTTTCTATTTTACTGATAAAAAATTAAAGTTCCCGTGACCTCACAGAACATGTTTTTGGCCATAACTCAAGAATTCAACCTCTAATTATGACAGAACTTCACTTCAACATCTAATAGAATAAAGTAAAGTTAATGAAATGATGATATTTTATATCTGAAAGGTCAAAGGGCAGCTTCACTGTGACATCTTAATGTTCTGCAAAAACACTTTCCCGGCCATAACTCAGGGACAGAGAGAGATCGATGGATGTAAACTGCAATCTGACTGCTTGGCCAAGGCTTAAAATCATGAGGTGATAATTCAAGTCACTTTATACCTTGAAACTACTGTTCTAAAAGTCCTTGCAGGGAATTTGCACATAAGGTTTTGGATGATTTATTACACTGTTAGTGCTTTGAACACAGAGACACAATATTTTTCCGTGGATGAGGTTTGCATGTTCATGAATTTATTTACTTTTAGGAAATTTGCTCCCTTTTGGGATCTTTGGGATCAAAAATTCTTCGACGACCCGCCTGGGGCCATCCTTCAGGGCGAGGGCCGACATCTGTACTAGCCTCTGTAACCTCCACTTAAACCCTGAAACTGTCCCTTGCTGTCGCCTCCCTGCTTTCAAAGTTCCCCATGGATCATGTTGACTGGTGAACTATAGAGGCAGAACCCTTTGAACCTTCCCAACACACACACAAAAAAAGACAAACAGACATAAACACAAAAATACACACACCGCTGAGGCACTAATGGTGCTCGAAGCCTCGTGCAGCTCAGCTCTCCCTGGGAGCAAGAGCAGGAGAGGGATGAAGGGAAGAGGAGGCGGGGAGCGTCAGGTTCCCCCCCTCGGCATCTTTAAAATAGGTTTATCTCTGCCAGGGAGGTGTCTCTTTGTGTCGCCACGCCAGGGGCTGAAGAGGGAGAGGATGCAGGCAGCCAGGGTGGAGAGACAAGAACAGGCAGCGAGGGAGAAGAAAAAGCGTGATGGAGGATGGAGGGGGAGGCGAGCTTTCACTGGGATGGGACCACCTGCGTCGCCTCCTTTGCTGGGAGATTATGCGGGCACACAAAGCAGTGCTGGGAGGAGGGCAGGGGCACTGGGGGAGCCCTGCATCAGGAGAGTGAGCAGCGTGGAAAGTGGAGCTGGCGTGTGTGCCAGGGGTCTGCCACATACTGTACCACCTCCACACAACTGCCTCCCATAGGCTCCTGTCTCTCAAGATACTCCGTTTCCCCTCCTTGTCCTCCCTCTGCCCCTCTCGCTTGTCTCTCGTTTAACAGATAAAACAATAAAAGAGCATCAGATGTTGATGCACTTTGTTCATATTTACTCATACCTTAAGTTTGACCACTTTTCGCTCAAAACCTTTGAAACTGCCCAAATGTGTTTGTGTAAAATATGGAGACAAGGAAATAACAATACGTGGTAAGTGTCAGATTAGACTAATAAAGGACCTGTCAAATGAGTTTAGGTGTTTTAATTGAAAATATATCAGCATAAAATTAGTAGATATTTCCAATATTTCTGAAATGAAGACCAAAGTGAGCCATCATACACTCCAAACAGAAAGTAAGAATACTGAAAAAATCTCGGTTTGTTTTTCTGTCTCTGTGGTTACGTGTCTTGTCTTTGTATTTGTCATGACTTGCTGTTTGCATAATCATTAGAGAGCAGCACATTCTGACATATGTTTTCGTGTAAATGATAAAATCAGCACAGAAAGTGCAGAGTTGCTACGTGTGCAGACATCCTGCAGCTTTCATGCTGCACCACTTGGTTTTGACACCTGTGTGCTGCTGCTGCTGCTCTTTTGTCTCTCTTCTCTTTTTGAATCTCTGTGTTCATGTCAGTGTGATTAGAACTTGTGTGTTTTTTTGCATTCAAAGTTATTCTTTTGGAATCTTCCGAGACCAGATTCTCTTCGAGGTAGAGTGAGTGTAATCGCTGTTACAGTGGTTTTGGTGTACTGTTTTACCATACTGACAGAATTGTATTTTTCTCCACTCTAATGTTTCTTTTACCAGTTAACTCTGATCCAAACTGCAGTAATCTGGATTATGGAGAAAACAGACATCTAATAATGCTGCCGGGCGGAATAGAAAACCCACAATACATTCTTAGAGCGGAACCCTGGTTACTTTGGTGGTTACTTTCCCACTCGTGTCTGTTAAAATCATTAGATATTGTCATTGTCATGTTTTACAAAAACAAGGAAACTGCACTGTCAGCGAAACCTTCCACTGAGGTCTGTCCCACTGGCTTTGTGAGCTTTGTCTTTCAATGTCTGCCTTCGTAGGACAGCAGTTCATCCATCACTGTACTGTATGTTGTGGTTAAACCCCTCTGATCCCTCCGCCTCAGTGTCATGGATGGTCCCACAGCTGTGAGGGTGGACGTGGGCTCAATGATTGGCCAGTCCTCATTGTTTCAGCCACTGTCATTGGTTAAGATTAATAGCTGTCTCTGGTTAATTATTCCAGATCTGGGTATTGGTCTGTGGATGAACCTCAGCTAACCCCCGACTCCTCCATCATCGTACAATGACTTCATTTGGACTTCCCCATTCACTGCAGCCAGCCCTTAAATCTAATAATCGCGGAGTTCCTTTTGTCTTTTTGCTGATGCGGGCTATTAGTGGAGCAGCGAGAGCATCTTGGGCCAGGTCTGGGTCACGCCAGTTTTGACGAAGCTATTCTGTAAAAGTCTGCCCCCCCGTCTTGTCGCCCTTCTTTCCATTTCTAAGACCTCTCTGAGGAAGCTGCAGACCTCAGCAAATTCTCAGCCCAAGGTGAAGAAGGAAACAGAAGAGAGCGAGAGAACAGAGGAGGACCGACCACAGAGGCAACCTGTGCTTCTCAAGGTCTGCCTGAATGGGGGTTTTTAGGTATTCATTGTGGCCCTCTCTTTCAGCCGCTCTCTATTCTTCAAAGTGCTGTCGGAGCCCTGGCTTGGCGTGGGTCTAAGCTTGCATCCTTCCCAGCAAGGGCTCTGCGGGCCACACTGACGTTCTAATCATAACCCTGTGGCAGTAGCTTTGTGTGCAGCGTTGGGGAGGACTGAGGACTGGCATCCTGCCGCTCGCTGTCCCTTTGTGCACTGGAAGGTGCCGCAGCCAGGATTAAAGCCAGCTACAATAGAGGTCGCCCCAAAAATCTATCCCTTTCACTCTCTGCTGTTGTGACCATGGGGACAAATGGGTGGTAACAGGGCAAGGAGGTTTTGTTTATGTGCTTTTCAATGCATTACATGTAAAACATTTAAACATTTTGGTGCCCGGACCAACTTACAGAAGGTAAGCGGTTCAGCGATGACTTTTCCTGTTCAAGAAAGGAAACGCATACAGTCCAAACCGGTGTAAATCAGAAATCAGTGGGAGAGCAATGGGAGATGGCAACAGTGTGTGTGTTTGTACAGACTGGGTTGTGTGTGTGCGTTCAAGGGCTTTTGTATGCTAATGTGTCTGTGGGTGGGACACATGCAGTGTGTACACATGTGACAGCGTGTACATATGTCGTATAGATACAGGCAGTCTTTACGTTTCTCCTTGATTTTTCAGCTTGACAAAAATAAAGGCTGATTTATTTCAAGGCTAAAAAAAAGTGCTACCAGGCCATCTCTGTACTAACAGCAATGTTTCCATGGTAACACTCGGTGACACCTGCTGACCGGTGGCAACAACAACATGACAGTGTTTGAGCACGAGCAATGAGAAGGCGTTTTTTTGAAGAGGAAAGTAAAGTGTGAAAAACTACGCCGACTGACAGATGAGTCAGCAAAAGTATTGAAACATGCCTCTTAAACTCTCTGAACCTCGAAACCTTTAGACAGGTCTGAAAGACATCTTTAAAGAAAAAACATAAATGCACCATTTATCAAAGAAACATACAGACGCATCAGATTTTCACCTGTACTCGAATCACTCATCTGTGAAAACCTAAAATCTTAAAATTGTGAAATTTCATTGAAATATTCTTGTTCTGCACATCTTATTTAGAATTTCACCAAAATAAATAGTTTATATTAACCAGATTCTGTAAAATAAATAAAGAAAGAAAGAAAAACAGAGCAGAGAGGAGACAAATACAGAAACAAATTTAATTTAAAATTTTAAAAAATATAGGTGATAGAATACCTCTAATATATGGATGTAGAACCTTTTTTGTTTGTTTTACAGTATCAATAACATCTTTGGGTACGTGTTGATTTCAGCTTTTTCAAACTTAATTACAATAAATAATCTAAGAACTGAAACCTCCATTTTGTCGTCATCACAACAATTTTTTAAAAATCATTTATGGTATTTGTAACTTGAATATTTTAACTTTTAGACTGCACATATGTCATTTTTCAGTTTGCTCCACTTCTCGCCTTGGTTGTGCTGTTTCCTAGGAGGTGCAGGACTTTATAGTGCAGTAAAAAAATGAATTCACAGTGAGGATAAAAGTGACAGGAGAAAAGAAATGTCCAGAAACTGCTTGGAGTTCAGAGGGTTAAGAAGTCAGTGCATCTCAGTCACTGCACTGCATTGAGAGTTTATGTTGTATCAGTTTTTTATTTGTTTGTTTGCTTGTGTTATTGTTCCACTCTGTGCTCATTTTTCCTCATAAATTTCCTTGTAATTCCAGAAAGCCAAGAGTTTGTGCTGCAAGGGAGGTGATTGGTGTGATGCTGTTGCAGAAAGAGTTTGGGACTGATCAGATACCTTCATGGTGGTAGCGGGTGATGGATAAGAATTAAAACATTCATGTGCCTAAAACATTTTAACAGTACTTTATGTACGATCGATTTGCACAGCTCACGCATATGTAGTGTTTAAAGGCGACATGTTACCACAGGTATAATGGTACTAAAATGCATGAGCAGCTGAATGTAGCCAAGTTAAAGCAATGATATCAGGAGTATTTTATACAAATACTTATCATTTTTGCACTATCACCTTAATAATGATATAAGGTTGTGAAAACTTGTATATTGTCTGTACAGAATCTTGCAGATAATCTCCTTAATGTGGCATTACATTGCAGTGACACTGACTAATTTCTGTTTCTGCGCAACGGCTTCAGACTGCCAAGTGAATAAAAGCACTAGAGAATGCTTCTGTTCTCCACCCACGCTGTCTCCAGATTTTCTACAGAGACTCTCAGAGGTGTCATAAAAAGTAAAAGGTGAAACAGCCCATGATGACATTATTACATCTGCGGTAGTCAAACTATTCACTGGAGAGACAACAAGAGGAGACAGCTCATTTTAGAATACGTGGTTTTGAAAAGAAACGTGGTGTTGGACATGTTTTTTTGATGTTTGTTTTGTCTATTTCTTCCACACACTGGAATAAAAAAAAAATATATATATTACATTTTAAGTCAACACTATAAAGAAGTCAAAAACTAATCACAGAGTTTATCAAAGCCCCTTTGAGTAATTTTTTTTAACCAAAAAAGTAGCATTGTGTTTTTGATTATTCATCATAAGGCTGTTGCATTTTGGTTTCAATATGTTGCACAGGTGTTGCAGTTACTGCGTTTAACCTCCTCACTTTATTCATTGGTGAGCGATTACCTGCGAAAGGTCTCATAATGTGCCCGATACAGATCACAAAATACTCATGTGAAAATAAAGCTTTGAACATCTAAATGTGAAATTCTCAGGAACTAAACATATCATCGTTTATTCAGTTTGCACGTCTAAACCTAAGGCGCTAATAGCTTTTTAGGGATGCCACACTGTATGTTCAGGAGTTTTCTTCGCTCCCAGAAAGCCGTTTAAGCTCTGAGCTGAAAGTTGAAAACATCAGTGAATTTGGAAGTTTTTTCACTCATGTGCAATGACATGAAATCTGTGCACCTAATGAGACATCAGTCAGTTATCTTCATAGTTTGTCCTAGTTTTCTAACCGCTCCTCGGTGAGGCGTGTGCAGCAGTCTCCCCCGTGACACTGACGGAGTGTGCGATCATAATGATGACCCCGAGGATGAGCCCGCATTCCTCTCCCCAGCACGCTCCCTCTCTCTCACATCTCTACCATGCAGACCCCCAGCTGTCATGTAATAAATGTTCAGCGCCATAATCAATTTGCAATGCTTGGGGAGCATCTCTCTTGGTTTAGCCTGTAAAAAAAGGGGGAAAGAGAGAGAGAAAAGGATGAGGCAGAACACAGAAGACAAGAAGGGTTCCTGTGAATGTGGTGAGAGCGCGAGGCGAAGAAGAGGGAACCGGGGGGGTCTATTAGAGAAAAGACTTCCTGTGGCGTAAATAGTATTCATGGATGACAGAGTGGTCATGGAGGATAGACGAGGGTCTTCTTCTCTGTGCAGTTCGAGTTGACTCATTCTTTGCCTGGCTTTTCTTCATGACGTGGCTCGCCAAGGGGCTCCTTTGTGCCTTAGCAGCAGGTAGCAATGGAGTGGCAGGTCAACTCTCGGGCCAGCACAGCTACCCCGTTCTCCCACTGACCCCTGCTGAGTGTTTTTCTGTGCAAAGTGAAAGTGTAATATTGTGTGTGGGTGTGGGATGTAGAGGAGGGGACTTCACAGAAAACCACAATTAAAAACCCAAAAACCTGCAGCACATATTTTTTTCCTATGGCCCTGTTTTAAAGTATTTTAGTCTGACTCTTTCTCTTTGTCTGATGTGATGCACTCATTTCACTATGTGTGTAAGATTTCACTTGAGCTTTTTCAGTCAATAAGAAAAAGAAGAAGGCAATATTTTGCCGCCATGCTACGTCTTTAGCCACACTAGCCATAGCTTTCACATTATAGGTTCTCTAACTGATTTGATGCTTTTCATCCCAGACAGTTTTCTTTCTCTCCCCATGGTAACTCGAACAGTTTTCCCAGTGGGTGGTTCACTCAGCCACAGGGCTGCAGAATGGGGTTGCCCACATAGCACGCAGCCTAATCGAATAACTGCCTCAGCATGGCGCCCAGCGTGAGTGTTGTCCCCAGAGGGGAGCTTGACCGGAGGCTGCAGGTACCTTTCATTGCCGCCTGGCAGGCCGGCTCCTCTCCCCAGAGTCCTGCTGCTAGAAATTTGTCGGCCCCCTCCAGCTTCCTTTCTAGAAGTGTCATCTGTGGGGCCCCTGATGGGAGATTTGTTGATATGATAACTCGATTAGACTACAGGATGGATGACGTGGTGGCAGCATGCCGGTCAGCGGCACACAGGGAGGTGCTGACTCTCCTCCTTAACCTCTCCTCGGGAGCCTGGCGCTCGGCACCTGCCCTCCGCTAATCAGCCCTGCTGCCCAGGATGGTGGCTGCAGTAAAGGTTGAGGTCAGGGCCTGTTAGATGAGAGGGATGGTACAACCCAGCACTGGCCTGCAGCCTCTTAGCCTGAGGACATTCAAAATGCTTTCATTCTGTTATTGGCTGGAATGTCACCCAGGAGAGCCACACAGGGAAGGCATGTGAAAAATCTGAAGTGTCTCTCATTGTGTTTTCCATTGAGAAATCCTGAATAGAATAAACAGTTGTTCAATTAACTTTCTATTTAGGTCTATTGCGTAGGTTGTTACTGTTGTAATTATTCATCAAGCGAGGTAGGGCTTTGTGATGTTATTATGACTGGTATGTAAAAGTGTGCCCAGTTTCTAATTGAGGTCGTCATACAAGGAATCTACAATAATTCAATGTAAGTTATTTTGAAGCTCCGCCATTCATAATTGCAGATGGACACACAGGAGCCTTGTGAGATTGTTCCACATGTCATCTCTCTACAATGCTGTTATCATCTCCACTTTGGCTACATTTCACAGCTGAAATTAGGAGGTATTAAAATTCTCAAGGGTTTCATTAGCTGGGATTGCAGAGGCCATAAAACTTTCCTCACAGGTTTTCACCACTGTTAGGACAGCCAAAGACACTTTCAGATGCACAATACCTTCTCTGTATCTCCTCCAGGTTATTTGCTACACGGTGCACTGGGGCCACTCAAGTCAATTAAGTTCACATCTCCACTTTGGCCAAACAAGGGATTGTGGCAAAATGAGGAGCGCTAAAGACCAACAGGAGCCTCCCCTTCCCAGCCCAGGCATTGAGGGGCAGCAAAAAGGACACCAAACAAAGGGCGGCCCCTCTGTGTCTCAATGACTCCTCTCTTTGTTGCCTTCTCGGGCCCCATAAAGGAAGAGGGACGCTCTTGTTTGCCCAGGAGGTGGTTTAATGGCCCCTGGTAGAACAATGGCACCACATTCAAACCATCCAGAGGGGCTCATTATATTGGACCATCCCAAAACGCAGGGTCCCTGGACGTTCCCACTGGAGCACCGGGTGAATGGTTATGATGGGCGGGGCGGGCCAGGGAGGGCATACAGGGGGGAGAATGGAGACCATTGAGGTGACAAGCAGGTTCCATCTGCCCCCAGTGCCTCCTCACCTTGCATCGCGACAGCTCAGGGCCTCTCGGTGCACAAAGGGCAAATTTAGTGTGTCGAGGTGGTTTAAAACACTCACTTTAGAAAAGACCATTGAGGGAAATATCAACACTGTAGACCAGGGAATGGTGCATTCAGCCTTTGCTGCCCCCTTCCCATTGACAGAGTTCCTTTTCCTTTCAGTCCTTTTCTCCTTTTGGCTCCATTCAAGTCCCACTTCTCTCATCTCCCGAGCTCTTCAGTCCGGGCCATTTTTCCCATACCTTGCAAAGGGGCGGATGACAAGAATTAAGTTAGTTCTGGCCCGGCCCAAAGGTTTTGTCCTCTCTGAGTTGTGGCAGGTAACTGTGGCCATAATGAAATGGATCATCAATCACCAGCCAATCCTCTCTGGTGATGTGACACAGGCTCCAAACCCCAAAGGTCAGCAGACGTCAGTAAAGATGGTACGTTGGCACAACATAACTCGTCAGGTTGCCGTTGTCGGTGGATGATGGCATAAACTTTCTGCTTCTTTCTAGTTTTGACAAAAATCTTGTTAAATTTGAGCCCTTTCTCTTTACATGTTTTGCAGTAACTCCCATTGATCTCAGTGTCTGCACTTAATGATGGTGATTCTGATTCTGAGATGTAGAGGAGTACTGACATTCATCTAGTCATTCAGCATATGAGATGACCTTTTCATCAAATGGACCATTTCAAACATGCTTTCGACAAACAAAAATCAGCCATAAGCCAGTCTTTGAGCTATAAATACAACAGGAAGTCTGATTTAATACATAAAAGGTGGAGGTTGCACATATTTACACACAGAAGCTTTCAAGTACAACAATTCTCTGTTTCTTTTAACTACGCAGCTTGGCAGCAGCAAGCAGAGACGGCAAAAGTACTCACAGTCTTTACTTAAGTACAAGTAGAGATACTTGTGTAAAAATAGACTCTGGTAAAAGTAGAAGTACTGACTCAGCTCCTTTACTCAAGTAAAAGTAAAAAAGTACAGGTTCAGAAATTTACTTAAGTACAAAAGTAAAAAGTAAAAATGATTTTTTAGCTTCGATGATACGCAATGCTTCTTTTGATAACTCTGCAAAACGGAAAAAAAGTTTTAAGCACACAAAACAGGATTGTTTTCATCCTTTAAGAACCTGCACAGTGCTGGTACAGAGAAAAACATCACTGGACAGTTTTCCATTTCAGCAACATTATAAACATTAAACATTGTAATCAACATGGAAACACTCATCTCTACACGACTACCAACATCTTTTATTGAGCCTCAGTAGAAGCTGGTTCTCAAAGTTCTTGCCCTTTTGGGTCTGAAAATCAGTCCTGCAGTGCTAAAAAGCCTCTTGCAGGCAGCTGAGGCAGGCAGGGCTGTGTTTAGCTTCAGTGACAAACTGCACACTGCTGGGAAAGATAAAGACGTTTGTTGTTACGTCTTATACGTCATGTCGTCATCCGCAGTGGTTGAAACAAGTAATGAGCCAGTTTTGAGAATGTAAGGAGTAGAAAGTACAAGTATTTGTTTTCAAATGTAGGGAGTAAAAGTAAAAAGTCGTCAGAAAAATTGTTACTCAAGTAAAGTACAGATACCTGCAGAATCTACTGAAGTACATTGATGAAGTATTTGTACTTTGTTACTTCCCACCTCTGGCAGTAAGTAAGTTAAGGTGTAGCTGGTTGATAGTAAATGATGAGTTTTCTTTAATTGCTCATCTTTCTAAAAAATACTGACCCTCTAGTCACAATTGTGCATCTTAAACATCTGCCAGGCTGTTTCTTCTTAGTTTTATACAGTGATTGGAAGTGAAGTTGTTTGAAAATAAACCAAAATGACAAAAAGAAAATAAAATAAAAAGCTTTATACTCTGTTCAAAACTGACCATAAAGGATCTCCTTTAAAAATCCTTTCTTCTAACTCAGCAATCAAGTAAGTTTACATGTAACAACTGCAATTAGAATAAATTAGTTGAGTAATTGATATTTATTAAGTACAATATACAAAAATTTCGCTTTTCTAGAAATAAAAGATACAAAAAATCACTTGTTGCTGCTATATACTGCTTTTTTCATCTGAATGTTTCATGAGTCTGACCCTTAATGGCTTTTTTTGTTGCCTGCTTTTATTGTTTGTGGTGATAATGATATTGTTAAATGCCAAAATTGTCAAAATGTAAAACAGTTAAATGGTTTCCTCTGGAGCCTCTTTCACTGTGAGTCGAAGCACATTATCCGGACTCTCAGCAGAGACAACACCGCTGTCCAGCAGTCGCTCCTCCACACATATGAAGTCTATTCAGCGTTGATTTTTTTCATGGGCCCTTAACGATGAAAACGATGATTAAGCGCTCTGAAATAATTTCTCAGGACCCTTCAGGTTAAGGCCATGGGAACAGCGGTGGCAAAGGAATCGACACAATCATCCATGTCTAAGAGCATGTGTCTGGGCCTGAGAAACGTTCTGTCTTTGCGGCCTGTCTGAGGGACAAGGCCTTCATGGTCACCACACCACTCCTAGCCTTATAGTGTCCAGGACCGCATCTCCCAGACACCCCACTGTGCTGTTAGCCGCTAGCGCTGGAGCTCCCACTGGGCAGACCCAGCAGGGCGGCGGGCAGCTCCCCAGGGGCCACACCGCACCCGTTTTGCGCCCGGCTTTTGTGCAATGTGTCTGCATATGTGTGCCTGCACTCTAAAGTGTATATCTCTGTACACATAATTAAGAATAAGTATGTTTTTGGCTATCTGTATACTTTTCAGCATTTGCCCGGAGTTTTAGTGGGAGGAAGACATTTTTCCACCAGATGCCTTCACTCCCAGAACTCTTAGCGGGGTGCCAGTGAAGCCCCGCTGTGCCACCACAGTAGGAACATACATCTCGCCGCAGGGGAAGGCCATTGGCCCTAATGATGAGACACATCAGTCTTCCTCTCAGCCTGGCCTGACATGCCCAAGTGTCTTGTTCATGGTGGCATATCCATGGCGAAAGAATGCATATGGTAGGGGTGCTTTATGAAGCCCTGTGGGAACCTGTGTTCACTCTCAGCGGTGGAGAGCATTTAAAGACTGCTCAGCGCAGTCGGTGCAGTTTACTCGCTTAGCGGGAGGTTGTGATCTTATTTCCCTGTGCATGATTCCCCTCCTGTGTGTGCCATTGTGTAATTAAGTATTTGCCTTATTTACTTCTCAATCACTGACACGCTTTTCAGGTGTAAATCAGTCGTCATACCTTGAATGGTTTGAGCAGAACTAAGTTTACGGGTTTTGTAACTTAACCAAAAATACAGAAGTAAGGTAAGGAGGGACGAAAGAGCCTGAAGTGCTGGTGCTGAGTTTTGGTTTCAGAGAGCCTCGTGAAGAAAACGGGCAAAAAACAGGGTGGCAGGTGGACTTTGAAATCGCCTACGAAGGCGTCGCAGTCTTCAAGCCCTAGAACATGGCTGTTTTTGGTATTTCAGTGATGATACCAGCGAGACTCTGCTTCCTTCCAAAAAGGAGAGTAGCACATCAGAGGTCACTCTGTTCTGCCTCGCTAGCACACATCTCCCTCCCCCACTTTGCTTTCAACATCTCCATCACTGGGAGCTATCCACTGCTGCAGATTATATAATGACAGGCATTTTACTTCTGGAGCTAAAGCACATCAGAAAATGAAGCAAACAGAGGAGAGAGATGGAGAAGCAGAGGGAAGAGCACAGAATAAAAGACAGGGGCCCATGCGTGGCTATGGATGACTCCAGAGGTTGTTTTTGCATGAAAGACTGCTTTTCACTCTCTCTCCCTCTGTCTTTGTCTCCATCTTTCCCTCTCTTTATTCCTTGCTTGCTGTGTGGAGAGCGAGTGGTGCTTCGCTTGCCTCCAGCCAGGAGGTAAAACTGAACTGCAGAGCCAGGCTGCCAAATGATGAAAGACTCTGGCATCCAGGGATGCTCTGTGCCTGGACCAAGAGCTCAGAGCGAGAGAAAATGCTCGCTTTTCAACTTAACACTTTTTTCCTACTACATTTCTTCTCTCTTGCTTTTTTTGGTGTCGGTTTTTCCATCATCAGGGCAAGCCATTTTTTTTTCTTTTTTTTTTTTTCTTTTTTTTTTTATGAGCGCTTACACCGCAGCCTTGGAGCAAGAGCCCCTCGTGGGAGCTGGGTGGATGGATGGAAGTAGTGAAGAGGAGGAGGGCAAAAGGATGGGCAAAGAACTGAGTGTGTGTGTGTGTGTGTGTGTGTGTGTGTGTGTGTGCGTGTGTGTGTGAGGGAGAGAGTTGTGGGGTTGCAGGGATGCAGTCTGAACGTGGGTGTGCAGTTTTTTTTCTTATTGCTGCGCTACATCCCTCGCCCCACAGCTCCCCCAATGTTTGAACACAGTGATTTGAATGTTTTCAGAACTAAAATTAAAAAGTCTTCAGTTTTTCCACAAATTTTATTGCCACATCACCCGGTTCATAATAGTAGCTCGTGAATGTAATTTTACAAAAATACACAGGATGTACTGTTCTCTTTCTACTCTCCGAGCGGTTTATTTACATGATTTCGACAAATTTATGTTATTAAGAATTAGAATCCCGGGTGCAAATATGGTTTATATTAATTTAAAAGACCCTCAAAACACCAAGTAAGCCTGTCGTATCTTTTTTATTAGATTCTTCCATTTGATCTATTATTATTTTTGATCTCTAACCACCTGCAGTTGAGATAAAAAATGATTTTCCTTTTTTGGAATTCTGCTTGTCTTGTGATACAGTTTGCCAGAAGTCAAATTCTGACTGGCATTCAACCTAATACAGCCCAGTTTAAATTTAAGCTTGTCTTTTATGGCTCCTGTTTTGATTTTTTCAATACCTGGTACAATTGTTTACAACATGTATTAGAGCACAACACGATTAAAAATATAGTTTTTTTTCTGCTACGTGTCACTAAACTGATTTTGTTTTTAAAAAAGACAACCATTCAACATTTGTTAGAAGTGTTATGAGGTAATCTGATGAGTTCTAAGATCAGACTTCTCAGCAGCACCAGGAACTGTCCAATGCCCTCAATCAGTTCAGAAAGTTCAGGAGTCCTGCTGCAGTCAATGTAGGAAGAGAAGAAATGTGACTGCAAAATCTGTAATAAAACTAAAGCCCTTCTAAGACATGCATTCTTCTCAGCATCTGACAGCGTCATCTTCAACTCTTAGCAGGCATCCTGGTCTCTTTTCTGTATACTGCTGGGTCTGACCTCGTAGTATTTTTGCAACACTTTCATCACTGCACAAGTCCGAACTGCATGCCGTTGCATTAACAAATAGGCACAGAGATTTGGCAAACAGCATCTGGTTTTGATAGGTTTTTCAATTATAGAGGTGTACATAGTAAAGTTATGGAAGTGCATCCATGTGCGTAATATTTAACCTACTACTGCATATATCCTGCTTTGAGAGTAGAAATATCTACACAATAAAAAAAAAGAAACTTGATGTAACAGAAAAATGTTTAAACACTTTTATTGTTAAATAATACAGCGATAGCAATACTACACATCCCATGTCTGAAAAGGGCTTATCAATGTGTTAAAGTGGCAGCATTCTGTTCCATACAGAGTCGTAGGCCGTAGATCAAGTGATATCTAATGCATAATAATGTGCTGAACTAATAGCAGCTTGTCAAACTGTCCAAATAACGAATAGTCTTGTTAAGACTTCCTAAACACTGAAAAGTCTGTCAATGTGTGATGAAAATCTAACTACTACTTTACAGACAACAAAATAAAAATATCCTGACGTCTGTTATTGAACACAAGACTCAGCCTGATGACAGCGGCTACGTAACAAATGATTTAACTACAGCTGATTAACTGTGACTCTGTAACTGTGTGACTTAGTGTTCGATCCTGAACCATCCTGTCTTCATGCTGGGGATAACTTATAGAAGTCACTGCTGTTGTGTGTAAATACCCACAACTCATTCATGTTGAAGACACTCATATGGATTCTGATGCTGTGGGATGCTGCAGTTATATCATAAACTCAGAGGAAAAACTCCTACAAACAGCTGAAAGCAACAAACTGAATTTTAATTTTTGGTAACCCTTTGTCCAAACTCATTGAGTTCCATTAATCTGACCTGTTACAGGCTGTCTTGTGCTAAATTTGTATTTGTATTAGATGTGAAATTGTAAGCCTAAGTGAATGATAAAGGTAGAAAAAACCTTCCCCAAATAACTACAAGGAACTTGAATGTGTTGCTTCTGGGTGCCTATCCGTTTGTGGGACGGCATGCAGTTCAGACTTGCACTGTGCTGAAAGTAATACGGAAATGTTACTGGGTTTGACAGAGTCAAATTGCCTTTGCAATTTTATTGGAAAAATGACTAAGATGACTATTCAGACATGAAGCTGACACCTTCCGACGCCGTCAGATTATTGGAAAGCAGTGTCTGCCTGAAAGGGGCTCCAGACATCCAGAGCTCTGTTTACAAAAACTAAACTAAAACTGAAAAAATATGGACTGAAATTCACACAGTATGAAGCATTCTCCTGCTGTCCTTCATTCCGCGAGACACCGAGTAGCCCAGCAGATAGACTGAGTATATTTATTTGGGAGCGTGTGTGTACACCGTGGCTGGATTCAAGCACAAACACAGAGGAATCCCCTGATTCTCAGGTCAGGCTGCAAGCGCCCTGCAAAGACTCTGGTTCCCTACCATAATCCTGTCTCAAACAGAGGGGAAATGTGATGCAAGGTGTCGGCAACACCATCAAGATTGTGTTTTTCTGTCTTTACTGTAAAGCTACTCCCTTCAAAATTCCATCCAGGGGTGTAATCCTCCATCTTACACCATTCCCTCTATTCATCACACTTCATTTTTCATCCCTGTGTGAAGAAGGGAAGGTGAGGAAACTGGAGGAAAGACTTGACTGTGTTTGTATGTGCAACAAAGAGAGTGTCGCCAGCAACATAGTCAGAGAGGGGGCTCAAAGAGAGAGTGAGGGCAGAAAACAGTGTGTGTGCGTCTACATCTGCCAATGCAGATATAGACACACAGTCTGTGCAGTCTGTGAGGAAGGCTGTCTGCAGCTCCACCAATGAACTCTTCCTTTCCTCAGTCTGATTTAGTCTGCCGCCCTTGTTCATCCACACATGTATTACCAGAAGTGTGTGTGTGTGTGTGTGTGTGTGTGTGTGTGTCTAACTTTAGTGCATGCATAAAAAAGGAAGTAAAGTGCCAAGCAGTGGCCAAAGTACAGATCCAAAACCAAATCAGTCTCATATGTGGAGCCTGGCTGAGGTGCTGGTGGTGATAGAGGGTCTGCACACTGCGTGAGTGTGTGCGCCGTGGTGGTGGGGGGCTGTTTATGTATTACACTGTGTCGATGGTGAGGCCTTAAATTGGAGCCATGCTGCAGGGGATTAGGTCTTTACTGCAAAAAATATCCATTTCAACAAGACTTTTTGTCTTCATCCCAGTTTGGAGAACAATATTTTTTTTTAAAAAACAGCTTTATTTTAAACAAGCCTGTCAGTTTGAGTGAGGGCAACATATAGGCTTCCAATCAAGATTTAGCAGCTTTCACAGAAAAAAGAAAAAAAATAGAGTAAAATCCAAATGTTCCAAAGTCCACCACAGTTGAATAGATTAATTGTTTGATTATAAAATGGTGTTTTCTGTTGGAAACCAGTCAAAATCATGTCAGAAACAGGTGATTAATACTTCAGTGAGTGATACATTAGTGCTTTGTGGCCATAAGCCAAGGTTCTCTTGAGCAACACATTATGAATGATGAAGCTATTTTTAGGAGCGTGTGAATACGATTAGCCATTTTTGACATATCTTCGGTCATGCGTGATATTTGGTCATGCCGGTGGCTTAGTGGCAAGAGGTTCAGGCAGCTATACAACCTAAGCTAAATAGAATTATGGTGCCGGATTTTTCTCTCATCTGCCTCCAAAGTTTCTCCACAGCTCCAGTTTCTCTCACCTTATACCTATAAAATACATATTATTTCCAGTGGCTAAGGTCCAGGAGTTGGACGTGGTGCGGGGACGTAAGTAGTGGTGGATGGGTCGTATAATGTGTTCAAGGGATTGGGGAAACAGGCAACCAGTCACCCAGGCAGCCAGCAGAGGCCAGGAAGGATCAGTGCAGTCCTCCATGTGTAGCGGATGTTTTCCACAAGCCGAGCAGCCAGCTTGGCCGCAGCTGTCCAAACCGCAGGCCCTGGGAGAAGATGAGGAGGAGGAGGAGGAGGAGGGGGAGCACTGGGGAAGGAGGAAGGAGGCTCAGGGGGGCAGTGGGGAGGGTGGCGGGCTTGGCAAAGGTCAGACAGGCTGAGGCGGCCGGGAGTGTGGGAACTGTCCGGGAAGGCATGTGCGAAATGCTCAGAGACGAAGTATCATCTTACAGCCAGACCGCCCGAGGGAGTGGAGTGCAGTGTGCCTGCATGTGTAACTGTGTGTGTTGATGTCCTCTGCATACCTCTCAGTAGGTGAGTGTGTGTGTTGTGTGCACTTACAGTTGGGTGGCTACCATGATTTTTTTGGGAAAAGAGGGCGAGAATTTCGATATGAAAAGATAAAGAGTAAAGATGCACTGGAGCACGACGAGAAGAGGAAATAACTCTGAAACCCCTATATTACACACACACACACACACACACACACACACACACGCACACAGCTGTGAACATTCCTGCTGTTGAATAGGGTTGTCTTTGAGTGCAAGTCATGTCAGCACTAAAGTCTGTGTACAGAGGTATGTAGCACATGTGTGTAACATGATTTCATGTCAGGGGAGCCCTGACACTCTTAACTGCCCCGTCACAGAGAAATTAGCCTCCTGCACCATTAATATTGTTGTGGTTTGAAGTAATGTATGGCGTGTGCTGTTAAACTGTGTGTACGTTATAAATTGCTGCGGAGAGTCTCGGCGAGGCCCTCAAAGCCGCGGCAGTCAGATTCCCTCACGTTTCGGGGGGAAAACTGCGTTCATAATCGCCCGTGTTTGTCTGCAGCTGAGATGCACTGATGGTTTTAATGAAACACAGACATCCTTTGTTGAACTTTGGTTGCACTCAAAGACGGGATGAGAAGTTTCCACACACAAATGCACGTGTACAAACACCCTGGCAGTGGTAGTCTGGCAAGCCTGACTTGGCTCGGATGAGACTCACACACCGCGAGCAGGTGAGGTGAAGCTTGATCCTGTTGTGTAGATGCCTCAACATGCAATCCGCACTCTACCACCATGTTGCCTCCCCCCGCCCGCCC